>NC_092224.1:25431848-25561848 GCF_036320965.1 Panulirus ornatus | reverse complement strand
TGTGTGTGTGTGTGTGTGTGTGTGTGTGTGTGTGTGTGTGTGTGTGTGTGTGTGTGTGTGTTTTCTGTAGGTGTTGTCAGTGTAAACGGGTCTGAGGAGTGTATGTGTAAATTCAAAATGTTTACGGTGTGAAGAAGCTAATGGAGATAAGTCTTGATATTTGGGGGAAACCTCTTGCATATCCTTACTTCTTATGAGTCACTTGTGCGTCACCATCTTGAATACTGTGTTCAGCTTCGGTCACCGTACTTGAGGAAAGACACACACAGGATAGAATGATGGAGACGAGCTACCAAGATGACTCCCGGACTGAGAAACGAATCGTATAAGAGCCAACTACACGATCTGAACCTATCTAATCTAGAAGAGAGAAGGTTGAAAGATGATCTGATACAAGACTTCAACGGTATCAAAGGCGTCGATAATCTCGATCTAACGCCTTATACAGGGATAGATTCGTCTGATTTCACTCGTAGGGATGATTGCAAACTCATGGGCAAACGTTTTACCTCATATGAGCTGAAAAAAACATTGTAACAGGATTGTTAACATATGGAATGACTTACCGATCAAAGTGGTTGAAAGTAATACCACAATTACGATTAAGAATAGACATGAGAACTACATCACTTCAGATCCACGACTGACATTACTTGCTCTCCTTAGCTACACGAAAAGTCTATAATATTTACGTACGTATCTCTACTTCTACCACAGTGATCTATGATTTTCAGATATCTTCCTCTATCACAAACAGCCCCGAAGAGACCCAGTGTTCTGTTGCTGTTTGAATATCTGCACTGCATAGTATTTTGTGTATAGTATGCTATGTTACAGGACGCTAGGGTATAGGAGAGGATAGTGTGCTGTGCTCCAGAACACTCGAGTGTAGCGGGGGCTAGTGTGCTGTGTTCCAGGACACTCGGGTGTAGCGGGGGCTCGTGTGCTGTGTTCCAGAACACTCGAGTGTAGCGGGGGCTAGTGTGCTGTGTTCCAGGACACTCGGGTGTATCGGAAGTGAGTATGAGAAGTTCCAGGACACCCAGGAGGTACTGGAAACTATCCTTCTGTGTGCCAGAATGTCCACTTTCGGCGGAGGCAAGCTTACTGTGTTCCAGGACGCCCGGTTGTGTTAGAGAGACTACTGCGTTGTGTTCCAGGACGCCCTGGTGCAGTGGAGGCTAACACGAGGTGTTCCAGGACGCCTAGAAGTAACGAGGGCTAGTTGCATGAGGTATTCCAGGACGCCTGGAAGTAACGAGGGACTAGTTGCATGAGGTGTTCCAGGGCGCCCGAAGGATATGATTGCAAGTAGCATGAGGTATTCCAGGACGGGGAAATGAGTATAGATCGACGTGCGTCTTCCCCGACAACCGTACTTAGCGTGAGGAGAAGAAAATTACGAAACGCCTCAGAAATATGGAAGACTTCGTTTTCCTCGTTACCCCAAACATAAACCCAGGATATATGTGAGTGCCTGGCGGGTCTGCACGCGCGTGATCAACCTCGTGCAGGTCAGGAGGGAGGAGTTGGATGTAGTAGAAATATAACATAAAAGATAACTACAAAATACATTCACGGTGGATCTTTTTCGGGCAATTAAGGACAGTTCCTTTATGATTTTGTTTACGAGACAAATTTCTGGCATTTCGCTTCCAAAAACAGATATATTACGAACAAATGACATGCATGGATGAAAAAAAAAGAAATATAGATTCTGTGATAAGTGAATCTATAACAGCATCATTACACTGTCTTGTGTTATAAGAATGATTTACCGTAAAAGAGCGTGGTATCTCTTGATGATAATCTATGCTTTCAGGGGATACTTTAAAGCTTCTAATTTACATTTAACCCCAAGTGTGTAAAACACAACGAACGGCCCAAGCTACAACCACCTGAAGTCAAAAATAAGTTCCTTGCCTCCTGGTTGCTGTGGAAAGCTATGACGATGGGAAGTACATGAATACGATATTGGTGATCGTCCATTATACCTCCCTCATAACTATCCCTAAATAGACTACGATAACTCCTCACGAGGAACAAAGGAGAGCATACAGATTACATTCACAGACTCATCCATCACCATTCTCCTCTCAGCGAATGAATACGTCAGGTGGGTCAGCACACATCACGCCAGCCAAAGCTGACGCACCTGATGACTTCATGCATCACTCGGGAAGGTTCAAACACCTGTCACATTAACAAAAATCGATGTCTAGAACAGCAGGAATGCTACACTCACACACCAGCACTGTGTGTGTGTGTGTGTGTGTGTGTGTGTGTGTGTGTGTTTTGAAGTCCCGAGGAGCTTTGACAGTGGTGATTATCGTATGGTGTAGCGGTTAGCGTTACTGACCGTGACGCATTCACGGGCCGCTCATGGTCGAGTGCATAGGTTCGAATTCTGGTGGCGGCCGTCGGTCCACAGTCAACCCAGCTGTTCATCTACCCGTAGGAATTGGTTGATAAAATGAGTACCTGGCTCAGGCAACGATATATATATATATATGTATATATATATATATATATATATATATATATATATATATATATATATATATATATATATATATATATTTTATACCTCGTCGCTGTCTCCCGCGGTTGCGAGGTAGCGCAAGGAAACAGACGAAAGAAATGGCCCAACCCCCCCCATACACATGTACATACACACGTCCACACACGCAAATATACATACCTACACAGCTTTCCATGGTTTACCCCGGACGCTTCACATGCCTTGATTCAATCCACTGACAGCACGTCAACCCCTGTATACCACATCGCTCCAATTCACTCTATTCCTTGCCCTTTATATATATATATATATATATATATATATATATATATATATATATATATATATATATATATATATATATATGTTACCATGATGGAGCAACGGCGAGGCCGCTTATATATCAATCTATTTATGTGACCGATTTCAAGAACTCCGAAACGACATTATAAAATTTCCTTAAACCTGCTCAGTTACAACTAGAGAGCAGAATCTGAATACGTTTCAGCAGGAGAGCACTTCCCAGAAAACAACAGTTCCTTTTTAGTCTCTACATAATGAACTACGTCTGGTACAGGTCACCACGACCCGAGCAACCGGAGTGAGTGGGCGTGTGAGGAAGGGAGGACCGTGCACATGGTCAGGGAAGAGAGAGAGAGAGGGAGGTGACCGTGCTGGGGGATGGGAGGGACGGAGGAGGGAGGGAGGTCTTGGAAGGGAAAGGAATGGGTAGGATGTGAAGGCTCGAGGGTGAGAGGAGGACATGTTTAGGTTTTGAGTCCGTGTAGGAGATTGGAGTCATGGGAGGGGGTGAGCTGAGCAGGAGGTTGGTTGGGTGGGGTGAGGGGTGAGGGGTTTAGGCGGAAGGTCTGTGCACGGAGTGAGGTTAGGGTTGGGGGGGTTGGGAAAGGGAAGGGCCCCTCTGTCACTGGAGGTCACATAATGGAGGGTATGTTTGGTGTGGACTTTGTCCAGTCGGTAAGGGCCATCCAAAATGATCGAAGCCTAGAGGCGGCTTGCAAGGTTCAAGGTCGACCGAAGAAGGTAAAAGTGTCCAGTTAAGGCTGAAGCTTCTCTGGTTTTCCTGAAAAATATCTTGTGAATGTTTTATTCCCCGTAGAAGGAGCCAGTGCCTCCTGACGACCCAGGACTATGAACTCACTCGTATCCTCACACACTGTAACTCACTTTCCTTCAATATACAATTCGTTTCATTCCTACCCAGGAATATTTGCTGTAAAACCGACTTGTCTTCTTGTGAAGGAGGCACAGAGTACAGGCAAAAAAAAGAAAAAAAGACTGTCGGCATCGTATTCTTTATCCCTGGGAAATAGAGGATCAGAACCCGTCGTCGCATGAGATCCCATCGCCCCATCACCTCCATAAAGGTGTGGATTCTTTTCTTCCTGCGATCATGAGGCTTTGCTGGTGAGGCTCGCTGGCTTGGCCTCCTCTCCACTCTCAATTCTCAGCCTTTATAGCTGAGAGGGGAGAAGGAGGACAGCTGTCACAGATAAACATTTCATGTTAAGGCATACTCAATAAAATTCCTGTTGTTGTTCTTTTTTTTCAGACGACAATAAAATTCGTTGTTTTTGTTTCTTCCTGTAAAACGTGGAGAGAAATTTTATTTTCATTCCCCTCTAAATAAGAGAGGAGGAGATATGTTGGAACCTGTGACTTTATGGGGACAGAGAGCAATCGAGGATCTTGTGAGTATTCACAATTTTTTTCTACTCGTAACATTCCTTTTTCGCTAAATGAGTGCCAATAACAACGGATGTAAACCGCTAGTTTATTTCAGTTAAATTCCTTCCTTGCGTTTGTACACAAACGACAAACATCAACGTCCCGTAAAGATCACAAACCAGATTTCATTATCGTAACAGAATGTCGGGATTTTTTGGTCAGACATTGTCGGGCCAACACACCTTACCATTTCTATATACATCCACCTCCTCTCACTGATCATGCTCGTAGGTCATGACGGTACCTTCAGTCCGGCTTTATTCTCCCTCTAACAACGCTCAAGTTAGTTACATACGCATTTTGAATGCCTCCTGTAACCCTCTGTTACTGCACTCACACCCAGTACACCCAAACTACCGACAGCCCTATCATGTATACTCCAATGATCCATGCTCGGTTTTCTACAGTAACATTAGGTATACTGATGCTAAATACCACCACGTCATACCAGTATACTAAGATGGGGCAAGTGACACCTACAATGGCTGTTTATGCTAGCAACACCTTTCCTAGTTGTAGTTATATGCTGGCCACTTCTAATCTTGTGGCGTTCGTGTCAGTCTCTGTTCTGTCAACGTTCATGCTAGCAGCAGATGTATAACATTCACGTCAGCAACACCTATTCTAGCAGCCTTCATAGTAACGGCATCTGTTCCAGCAATATTATTGCAAGCAAAACTTCTCCAAGCAAAACCTTGAAGCAAACGAAACTTCTCCTAGCCACATTTATGAAAACGAACCCAGTTCTAGCAACATTTCTGCAGGCAAAACCTGTCCTAGGAACATTCTAGGAACAATCATCCAAACAAAACCTGTCCTAGCAACATTCATGCTGGCAAAACCTGTCCTAGGAACATTCTAGGAACATTCATCCAAACAAAACCTTGTCCTCGCAACATTCATCTAACCAAACCTTGTCCTAGCTACATCCATGTGAGCAAAATCTGTCCTAGTGACATTCATGCAAGCAAATCCCGTCCAGGCAACCCCTCTTCGAGCAATATCCATGAAAGCAAAACCTTTCCTAACAACATTCACGTGAGCAAACACCGTCCCAGCAACACCGATGCCTGGAAAACTTGTTCTGGCAACACTCGCGAAGCTCTACGAAGGGCAAGGTTGATGGCAACACCATGCTAACCAAATCCAGCGTTCCAGGAGAATTCTAGAAGGCTGACCGCTGCCACCACACACACACACACACACACTGTAGCATCTGCGGTAGCCAGCACTCGGCCGGAGGTATCCTCTCCTAATGTGATAAAGAAGGCGAAGAAAATACGATAAGACGAAAGGGAAAAAGAGACAGGACGTTGGTGACTTTGCTTCGAATATTTTTGTGCGTGGTGGCAGTTAGTATCAAGGGATACGACGAAGTAGAGAGAGAAAAGAGAAACAGCCTTGAATTATTGTCCTCACTCGACGAAGATGACGACAAAAAAGAAAATCCGCGTACGACTTAGGGTTCACTTATCTGGTAAACAAAGGACGATCCATTTTGAATATGAAGAACTTAGTAAACCCCGACCGGAAAAAAATAAAAAGGGGGAAGTTCACACAGAATAATAGAAATCTACTGCCTCTGATGACATGAATCGAGAACTAATATGAATATTCTACCTTATATGCTTAACAAAAGAACGTCGAGGGAGAAAATATACCGCCAAGTATATTCCTCGAAGTGCTTTGATATGTTAGTGGCGCGAGGCGCTCAAGACATCCACCCTCAACCTCCCACCGTTGAAAATTACGTCGGCATTACCGTATCTCAACTGCTCGCTCTGTCTCATTTAACTAAGTCTCGAGGCTGTGTCTCACATTCTAAAGACTCCATTGTACAACTACACTGGACCCGGGATTCAGCTCCTCCTTTCCCCGAGTCTTTAGGGATGTGCAATGGTATGACTTTGGTCTCCTGTCTTCCTCAGCTCGTTGGACGCTGTTCATGAACGCCTACAGGCAGAGAAGATAATGGACCTGGAATACTTCTAGAGACGCTTGGAGAGCACGATAGACCCTTGCCGAGTGTGGCACTGCATGGCGAGAAAGATAATGGTTGCTGGTAAGGGGAACCCATTGCTTCAGCACCTGAGCTCTGGTAACAAGAATACCTTAGCTGGGGTTATAATTATAGCGAAAGAGAGGCTTGCTTGGAGACTGGGGGAGAAGAGCTAACTAGAACTGGCTTGCTTGTTCTTGTCATTTTTGATCACCACCTTTACCTGCGTGACCGAAGTGAAAAAAGTGAAAGCTTAACAAAAATGTAGAATATGTCAACCTGTCTAAACTGACCAGTAAGTAAATCATGGTGAGTCATTGTTTATATTCGATATCATCTCTTGCACATAACCCAACAACAAAATATGAGCTGCGTGTTGGACACAGGAGCCGAGACAAAGAAACGGATCAAGCCAACAACCTTAAGTGTCTGACACTAACCTCTCGACTTCATGGTATACGAGCGGTCTTGTCATGTTCGATGTGTCTTGGAGGTTAGGTAAGACGTGACTGATTTACGAGGTGAGTTTGAGTTGATTTTGCTTCATCCCAAACATCACTGAAGGAGGCAAGGTAACTCTTACTTAAATGTTCCGCTCAATGCTTGAGCTTGCTCTTACTGCATGACTTTCTAGTATCAAGGAATCACAAAACCAAGTAAACAGTGCACAGAAGCAGTGAAGAGAGCGAACACATTTCGTGGTTTCATTAGGTAGAGCCTTTGAATTCAAGTCTAAGGAAATAATCCTTATGCTCTTTCCAGTTCATTGATTCGGCCACACCTTGAATACTGTGTCCAGTTTTGGTCTCCCGATCTGAAAAAAGACGTAGACAGAATGGAGAGAGAACAGCATCGTACTACCAAGACGATTCCCCCACTGAGAAACAAATCTTACGAAATGCGATGAAACGAACATATTTAGCTTAGAAAAGAGGATGTTAAGAGGTGATCTAATACAAGTATTCAAAATGATCAAAGCCTTTGATAATCTTGGTCTATCGAGTTACCTAAGACTTGATTCGACTGAGTTCATTCATAGTAATAGATAGAAACTCGTGAGAAAACGATGTATCTCGAATGAGGTGAAATACTTTTTTTTTTTCCAACATGATTGTTGACATATGGAACGATTTGCCAATCAGATTGGTTGAAAGAACAGACTTAATGCATACCTCGCTTCAAGTCCACGACTTCCATTTTCATGCGCCTCCATATTCAAAATGACAATTTGCATGGTTTCTCTTCGGATTTTCTGTGTGCACTTTAACTTTTATCCACACTATTCTGTGAGTTTCCGATATCTTCCACCGTCAGAAGGAGCCTCGAAAAGACCCAGGAGTCTGTTGCTCTGTGTATATCATACTGTTGAGAGAGAGAGAGAGAGAGAGAGAGAGAGAGAGAGAGAGAGAGAGAGAGAGAGAGAGAGAGAGAGAGAGAGAGAGAGAGAGAGAGAGAGAGAGAGAGAGAGAGAGAGAGAGAGAGAGAGAGAGAGAGAGAGAGAGAGAGAGAGAGAGAGTCCACTTGTTTCTTCATTTCCCTCGGTCTTTACCAGCTCTCAATAACAACATATAATCGATGAATGGACGAAGGAGCAGCGAAGTGCTTGTTTGACGTGCTCTCCAAATTCTTGCTGATGTTATGATGAAGAAGGTAGGAGGAGGGTGATGACACACAAAGGGTGACCTGCTTAATTCTGAGTGACACGTCCACATCGACCAGTCCGCCCACGGAAGACCATGTCTTCGCATGTTCGACTCTGCGAACATCCCTCCGGCACATTAGATAATCTCTCGCCGGCAAGCAGGTATCCTGAATCTATGATTACGCTCACTACATCCACTCCGTCGAGTAAGCGCCGCAGCCACACATCTGCTGAGCACGACAGCACTGGTGCACATTATAGTCCCGCCCGAGTTCACTGTTTGCTGGCTGACATTAGTGTCTACCATGGGAGGGAGGACGGGGAAACCTCACAAAACTAATGGGCAATGTACCGCCTACGAAGCTCCGCTCTCTCCCGGGCGACAGGCATATAGCCAATGGAAGAGTCAGTCACTCGCCGGGTATGTGCTCCGGTCTGTTGCTCTGTCATATTGTGACCTCGGAACCGCGGAAGAATTCCATCTCTCACCAGGTACAAGGCCAGCAAGCCAGCCAGGCAGCTAGCCAGCTAGGCCAGCTGAGAACGGCCGAACATGAGAGTCTGTTTTCCTTTCAATAGCCCAAGGCAACGTCGTGGACACAAAAGACGACTCTTGAGGCCGGGGGAGGCGGTGGTAGCTCTTCACTGCACGTTTTCGTTTCAAGTCTAATCTTCAACTCGGCTTCACATCTCTCACGTACGCACATCAGGACGTGGAATTGTAACGTGGTTAGAATTCAGATATTTAGATGTGAGACCGAATGCCAAAAATCTCTGTGGGAATACATGAACTATATTCTGGAAGAAAATAAATGTTCTCTCCCTCCCCATCTCATTAACCAGACAGGAAAGTTGGGTCGATGTTATCATCTCCAAAAACACAAACAAACAGACTCCTGCCTGGTCCCCCCCCCCCCATCCCATCCTAGGCCTTCCACCCACCACTTCCCGTTTCTCTTCGATCACCTCTCCTACCCTCGCCCCATAGTGTACACCCCCCCTACCCCCACCCCACCAAGTTCGATCCTTCCCAAGCCCCCTTCGCCCATGTCGTCCAGGAGACGCAAGGGGGGAAGGTCGATAATCGTCCCATATATCACCAAGGCAGTAACAACAAGGCCACGATAACATATGACCAAACCTCCCACACGTACAAGTAAGTGATTAATGCTCTATTCATCACCGCCATTACTCAGGTTTCTTGGGCCTCTGGATCGCCCCTTGTGATATTTTGACTCTTCAGGGGCTTTTTAGACTCTCGGCCTTAAGATAACACGTCCTATTCCAGTTTCATGACGAGAAATTATACAACTGGCGTGTACCTTCTTGATTGTGACCTTGCAGTTTGCCTCTTACAGTTTGGCTTGACCTTATGAAAGAGGCCTTTGTTATGTCAAAGACAGCACCTTACAATAGCCCCGATAGCCTCTAACAAGGTCATCAACCTGACCTTAAGGCAGCATATTCTCACAACCTTATACGTAACTACATCTTACGGTAGTTCCCTTACCAGACTCTAGACTAAGCACAAGATAACTTGTTGTTAAGATTTTCACTCACGTTAACCTCCTGCTAAGTTCTGGACTCATTCTTAACACAAGTCTTGGATTTACCTTCATCGAATTCATGGCTGTATCCTGACTACACCATTAGTGAACTTCTGGGTAATCTATATCATCTTAAGACAGTCCAGTAGTCGATATCATGTATGTATATATTTCTTTTCTTTCTTTCAAACTATTCGCCATTTCCCGCATTAGCGAGGTAGCGTTAAGAACAGAGGACTGGGCCTTTGAGGGAATACCCTCACCTGGCCCAATTCTCTGTTCCTTCTTTTGGAAAATTAAAAAAAAAACGAGAGGGGAGGATTTCCAGCCCCCCGCTCCCTACCCTTTTAGTCGCCTTCTACGACACGCAGGGAATACATGGGAAGTATTCTTTCTCCCCTATCCCCTATCCCCAGGGATATATATATATATATATATATATATATATATATATATATATATATATATATATATATATATATATATATATATATATATATATATTATAGGCAAGAGACGATTTTAGCCAGCCTTGGAGCTACAGGAGCCCCACTAAAGGTGTCCTAGTGTTATATGATTGGATAAATTATGTGACGAAGAACAACGCACAGCTAGAGACTTGATGTTCCAGTAGTTGGGTAGTTGGGCTTTAGGTCTAACGACTACCTGTGTTGATAAATCACTCATCATCATTTTATAACCACAAATCGGAAAGTCTCGAACACGCTTTACAGGCGTCCAAAATCATTATGGGACCATGCACACACACACACACACTCACATCTTGTATGGCCCAGGGAAAATTCTTATGGTTGGTTAGATGGACTTGAGGACTATCAACTGTTCAGAGTCACCGAGGTCGTCAACGTCAAGATATAACCATTTAATGAAACATTCTCAACATCTTCAGGTGTTACAGACAGTTCTGTGACCGTTTTGATAACTGCTTCTTTCCCCTCGCCCCTCGAAGCTTTGGAAATCTCTACCCACTCATGTCTTTCCTAGTAACTGTGACCTGGCACAATTAAAAGCTCCGGTTTTACACTACCCCAAAATTCGTAAAAACTTTCCCTCGTCTCCTCCATCTCCCTTCCATTAACCTCTTTATATTCCAATTAAAGCATGGTTTTGCTGTGGGACATTTGCGCGTGACTGAAGCCTCCGACATAAAAAGTGGAAACAAACACCCTCACTAACGCATATTGTGCATGGAAATACATATTCACGGAATCCCTTCTTGCACTGGATGGTTAGTTGGTTGGTTGTTTGTTACGGATTTAGTTCTGTCAGGCGCCGGGGTCATTAAACCCGTCAGCGTCAGGCAACATCCAACCAACTAAAAGGCTGTAAAAATGTCGTCAGGTATGAAGGATAAACCCAAGACAACGTGCGCTCTTAACTATGTACAAGTGGCCTTTGGTGCACCGGGAATTTAGATATTCGTTCAACAGTTTTGGACTCGTTTATGTAATATTGCTGTGAGCTTATGTTTGCATACCTATAATATATGTGCGTGTGTGGGCGTGTATGTATATACATGTATATGTGGGTGGGTTGGGCCACTCTCTCGTCTGTTCCCTTGCGCTACCTCGCTAACGCGGGAGACAGCGACAAAGTAGAATAAATAAGAAACGCACACACACACACACACACACACACACACACACACACACACACACACACACACATATATATATATATATATATATATATATATATATATATATATATATATATATATATATATATTTTTTTTTTTTTTTTTTTTTGCTTTGTCGCTGTCTCCCGCGTTTGCGAGGTAGCGCAAGGAAACAGACGAAAGAAATGGCCCAACCCACCCCATACACATGTATATACATACGTCCACACACACGCAAATATACATACCTACACAGCTTTCCATGGTTTACCCCAGACGCTTCACATGCCTTGATTCAATCCACTGACAGCACGTCAACCCCGGTACACCACATCGCTCCAATTCACTCTATTCCTTGCCCTCCTTTCACCCTCCTGCATGTTCAGGCCCCGATCACACAAAATCTTTTTCACTCCATCTTTCCACCTCCAATTTGGTCTCCCTCTTCTCCTCGTTCCCTCCACCTCCGACACATATATCCTCTTGGTCAATCTTTCCTCACTCATTCTCTCCATGTGACCAAACCATTTCAAAACACCCTCTTCTGCTCTCTCAACCACGCTCTTTTTATTTCCACACATCTCTCTTACCCTTACGTTACTTACTCGATCAAACCACCTCACACCACACATTGTCCTCAAACATCTCATTTCCAGCACATCCATCCTCCTGCGCACAACTCTATCCATAGTCCACGCCTCGCAACCATACAACATTGTTGGAACCACTATTCCTTCAAACATACCCATTTTTGCTTTCCGAGATAATGTTCTCGACTTCCACACATCTTCAAGGCTCCCAGAATTTTCGCCCCCTCCCCCACCCTATGATCCACTTCCGCTTCCATGGTTCCATCCGCTGACAGATCCACTCCCAGATATCTAAAACACTTCACTTCCTCCAGTTTTTCTCCATTCAAACTCACCTCCCAATTGACTTGACCCTCAACCCTACTGTACCTAATAACCTTGCTCTCATTCACATTTACTCTTAACTTTCTTCTTTCACACACTTTACCAAACTCAGTCACCAGCTTCTGCAGTTTCTCACATGAATCAGCCACCAGCGCTGTATCATCAGCGAACAACAACTGACTCACTTCCAGAGATCTCTCATCCCCAACAGACTTCATACTTGCCCCTCTTTCCAAAACTCTTGCATTCACCTCCCTAACAACCCCATCCATATATATATATATATATATATATATATATATATATATATATATATATATATATATATATATATATATATATATATATACTCAATCGCCGTTTCCCGAGTTAGTAAGGTAGCACCAATGATATACGAAGAAAGTCCACATACGTTCATATCTATTCCCTGGCCGACATGTGCAAAGCATCGAAACCACAGCCTCCTATCCACACCCAGGCCCCACAAACCTTTCCATGGTTTTTCATGGTCGTTTCACATACCCTGGTTCAATCCAGTGAAAGCACGTCGAATTCTTTATGAAAACATCGTTCCAATTCACTCTATCCCGTAGACGCCTTTCACCCTCCTGCATATCCATGTCCTGACCACTCAAAATCTTTTTCAACTCCATCCGTCCATTTCCAATTGGCTTCCCCCATTTTCTCGTTCTTATTCTCTCCTCACTCATTCTTTCCATACGTCCAAACCATTTCATCACACCCTCCTCAGCTCTCTCAATCGTACTATTTTCAATACCACACACCTCTCTTGTCATTTCATTACTTCCTAGATCAAACCACCTCACACCACACAGTGTCATCAAACATTTCACCTCCAACACATCTACCCTCGTCCGTCCATCCTCATCTACAGGGCTGGTGGTTACGTAGGGCCGCGGGGAAGCAGCCATCAACGACCCGGCTGTGTGAAGTGGCACCACGACACCTTGGTCCTAGACCGAACTGTGGCGATGGAAGACCTCCCACACCATCGCACCACGACACCTTGGTCCTACACTGAACTGTGGCGATGGAAGACCTCCCAAACCATCGTAAGATATGCATAACCTCTCACGAAACTCAGATCTTCCCACGGATTCTCCTCAATTAGCACAGTGACATATGCATATTAATACGATCCAATTCATAGAAAAAATGATCCGATTCCTCATTTCCATCCATCATTTCTCAGAGCCCTACTTCTTCAGCCATGACACTTGCCCCTCACCTCTGCAAGACCTTCCTCCATATAAACATCGAGCAACCCTGGCACCATAAATCAACCCAGCCTCACTCCAGCATCAAGCCCTCACCACACCCGCTACTTTGGTAAAAACCTGTCACTGCTTCAGTTAGTTTCCCGCCCACACCACACACCTCCAGCACATTCGACAATTCTTCCCTGTCAGTTCTCATCACGTTTCTTACGTTCTTTTCATAAAAATGTGAGCGTTTTCTTCTTTTTTCTCTTCTTCTTTCTTCCAAGCATTTACTTTTTACAACTATGATAAACATCTACGCTCCTCCAAATGTCCATTCTCTTCATTTCTCACTTTGTCACACGTGCTCCTCTTGTGTCATTCTGTCGCTCTACCTTATGTCCCTCACTTTGTAGTTTATCATTCACATACTTTCACAGTTTTTCTTTAAAACATTTCCCTTGTACACGAAAGAGGTGGGAAAGAATGACTATTATCCATGCAATCTCTTGGACAGCGTTAGAACTCCGTCTCCCACGCAAACGGCATGACACAAACACATATCTTAGCATATTGTCACCTCCAGGAATCCTTCTATACGTCTAACACTCCTCTACCTCCTTACCTACTTTTCCACTTTCAGTTATCCTTAAGCAGTCTGACATCCCAGTCTCCCTTACCCTGACCACGACCTTCGTGTGGAAATATAGTGGGGTGATCCTTGAGCACGACGGTACGACCCCTAGCCTTTTCCCTTTGACCTGAACCTTCAAGGCTGAGCCCTTATACCCAAGGGTCGTCCCGTCATGCTCAAGGGTCACTTCGTCGTGCTTCTAGGGTCGTACTGTCTTCGCTTAAGGGATGCTGTCTTCCCCAGCACCTTTGACATTCAACGGCTCTTCCAACCATTCTTTCCACTCCCAGCACACCACCATCAATATCTCTCATCTGCCTCCCCTCCGCACCATCTCTTCTCATTCACTTGACACTACACCAGCTCGTCCCTACATCTCCATCGAACTATCGAGAAAGATTTCAACCGAATCCTCCAGTTCCTTTATTCATCTTCTTTTTTTTTCACACATCCTCTTTCGGTTTCTTTCCTGGTCATGAAACATATAATTTTGCTCTTTCGTCTTCTTATGACACTAAATCATACATCTGTTGCACCGTTATATGTTGTGTGCTATTCCTTTCCTACGTACTGCCTCTAAATCCTATGGACTATCAAGTCCTATGGGCTAAGCTCTCTCTCTCTCTCTCTCTCTCTCTCTCTCTCTCTCTCTCTCTCTCTATATATATATATATATATATATATATATATATATATATATATATATATATATATATATATATATATATATATATATATATATTCCCTGTATCCTTTCTGTTCTCTCTAGTCTCTTTCCATGTGAGTGGATTTTTGGTTATGAAATATTTTCATACATGATACACAGCACATCTGAAATCATTCTAACAATTTCCCTGTATGCAGATTATCTGCAGGGGGGAAAAAAGGGAAACTGAAAACGAGAAAATAAGAAATACTCCCACCATTTATGGAAACACGTTTTCAAATGGACTGGCTACATTTAACAGAAAAGATGGAGGTTATTAAAAATAAGATAACGCGACCCGGCACAGCATTATGAATATGCAAATCCTGAGGCAGAGAGAGAGAGAGAGAGAGGGAGAGAGAGAGAGAGAGAGAGAGAGAGAGAGAGAGAGAGAGAGAGAGAGAGAGAGAGAGAGAGAGAGAGAGAGAGAGAGAGAGAGAGAGAGAGAGAGAGAGCAAGGGGAAAAAGCAGAAGTTAAAGTGAGCTGGTAATTAGAAGGGGGAATGTACTCAGTGACAGACAGTGGAGGAGGAACTGCCAAAAGTGTAAGAGGAGAGTCAGCAAGCAGGCGACGAGGAGGAGAACCAGAGGGAGAGTACCTAGTTTGCAGAGGAAACAGAGACGTGGCAGACGGAGCGAGGCCCACAGCTGCGAGGTGGGACTCCGGCAGAGACGAAGCCATTGGACTGAAGATCGGGGGAAGGTTGGTGACGAGGATCACTATATACTGTAAGGTCTCGCGAAGGAAAAACCAAAGGGAGAGGGATTCAGAAGGGGGAGTATAGCACCCGCAGGTGAGATGGTTGGAAACCACCCTGACAATTTTCTATGCCCATCCACATGAGATATAATAGGTTTCGTTTATGTCTTCATCTCTTGAACACGGTAGTGCGACGCTTGAGCACGACGGTGTTACACTTGCGTATTGTGGGCGGGATTTTGGTCTAACCCTTCAAGGGTCAGTTAACCTTCAGGCTCATCCATCATACCCAAGGTCTGCATTGCAGTACCCAGAGATTGTACCGTCGGGCTCAAGGGTCGTATCATCATGCTCAAAAGGACGCATCGTTCATGCTCATCGGTTCTACTGCTCAGGAGGTTGAACAGCGTCAAGAACAGCGAGGGTAAGGCACGGGGAGATCATCATTCTGATGTGGACATCAGGAGAGTAAACTTCAGACACGAGGAAGTAAGGAAAGATTGGTGGAACTGGTATCATTTTTCCTAGAGTAACTAAGATCGCGGTCTTTGTTGCAATGCGTTCTGTATAGTCTTCCATCATGTTTAAAGAAACAAAGAATCAGCTATTCAAACAAAAGGTCTTGGTTATCTAATGACATTTAACTATTCAGACGAACCTCAACAACCCCTTCGGGTAGAGTGATGTCAAGTCACTGAAATCTGGGGCGACTTGAGGACTTCTGCCACCCGGGGGTGGAAAGAACTCCTCCAGCATATCGTTCTTAAGACTCACCAAGATATGTTCACCCGTTAAAGTCATGACCCATAAAGAAATCCATGAAGCTTGTGAAAGCCACGAGTCTCCTCCCTCTAGCTATCAGTCATTAATTTCTTTCACCAACAGATCTCGGTAAAAGAGAACTCTATGTTTCTGATTATCTTCTGCTATCGCAAGTAGCCTCGAGAACAGCCAATGGTCTATTGTTTTCTACTTTCCTTTGTTATGTTTTGATCAGCATCAAGATGCTAGAGTCTCTTAAAAGAATAGTCATATACAAACACACTAGTGCCTATACCTCCCGACCACAGTGTTCAAGTTCTGAGTCCTAGATTAAGCACAAACTTGAGGATCAGCCTCCTAGTGGCAGATTTATACACCTGTATCTCATGTCAATGGTGGGTGGCCGTGCCGACACAACGGTGCTCACTGTACGCCGAGGACCAGAGTTCAAGGATTTAGCACTAACCTCTGGAATCACATGGTTCACACCGAGCCCAGATCTGTGGCGGCATCTTTGATCAGTGCTGAGATTCGAGCGTAAATGTTCCCATGAATGAAAACAATACGCGTGAGGAGCAGGGACCACTGGGAAACGTGTGTTCCTTGATGTACCGGTGACCTGAAGCTGATTCTTCTCTGTCTTCGCTCGTCAAAACAAGGTTGTTCTTGCTACACTCGACGCTGAATTTATCGCTAGCAATACACCGAGGTCTCACGGTGCCAACCCTCGAGGACAAGAGCACAAACAGGACATCCTTGGGCATGATGGCTTGAACTTTGAACTGATCCTTTAAAGTCGAAATTCAGACCATGACACACAAGAATGGTACCGTCGTAGTTACGGGACGAAGAACGTACTGAATCTACGTCTCAGAAGGTGAGTGCGATGGCCTTCTGTGCTCCGTATACAATCGACCATCATCTACAGAAGACATTTGTCTGAAGCCGGGTTAAGGAGGTGTTTGTTTTGCTTGGCCATCATCGGATTGCCATTATGCCAAGAAGGTAACCGTCTTGACAGGTCACGATGGAGCGTAAACAACTTTCAGGAGATATACACGAGTTCGTCTCTTGTGCAAACAATTAAGTCTTGGAACAACAAGTCATTATGGTCTACACTCACTGCCTGATAGACTGTGACAGAATGAGTGCTTTGTATGGACAGTGGAGGCAAATAGTATCTCAACTAATGGTGCCATAGTCTACCATATTCCTGGCTCATGCAACGTCTTCAGTATTGCTTATATCTGAGTATAAGAAAGCGCTGGGTATTTGGTTTGCAGCCTCGATCTTTGGCAGGTAATGCGAGTCTCTCTCTCGTTACTCGACTCTGTGGAAACAGGTGAAAAGAATCTTGCTGGTCACAGAGGTTCTAACCAGAGGGCCTTACTCTCCATCCCTGCCTGCAGCGGTGTCATCATCATAGCGATGGTGTGCAGACAGACAGGCGACGCGGGTAATGTAGGCTACACCAACACACAGCTGAGGACGGGTAAGCGAAGGGACATGAGTAACACGAGGGAAACTAGAACGATGAATTTATACTGCTTAACGATTTGATCTCCCATTGTGATGATTGCTGCTGTCGTTATCAAACACACACACACACACACACACACACACACACACATACACTTTACCTTGTCTGCTCTTTTTCCCTCTCATAATCCTCTCTATGTTTCAATTAAGGCCAGGTCATGATGTTGACTTTCGTCCGTGACTGGAGCTCCAGCGTAGAAAATAAAATAAAAAAAGATAAACACGACGTTGTGACCTTTGCTTATGAAATCGTGGCCTATGACCTAAGTCTTACGGGTCAAATGAAAAGCCAAAGCATCATACCTAAGGCTTCCTACTCGCAGTTCGAACCATCGCACTCAGCGGCTCTGAAGCATCAGACAGACCATAAGAAAGAGACACTTGAGGTCATTTCTCAATGGAATTCACACATGCATCTCGTGACTCACTGTTTAACACACCCAAAAGTACCAGTGAACCTATCAGGTATCTGCTTATTTACGTGTTTTCAGATTACCAACCATAAATTTTGCTTCATTTTGCAAGGATGTCATTCCCGGGGTCCGGACGCCAGGGAGAAACTTGTGATGCATGATAAGCCTCGTCCTTGGCTTGTTCGTAGGATCTCACTAAACGTGTTGCTTCAACATTTCTCTTCATCATACTGGAGAGCGTTCGGTAGAAGAGGGGTCTGGTGGAACATTCTCCTCCCTCCTTAAAGTCGTCTATTCTCTTCGTAAATGGGGTAAGTTTGGCCACACGGAGCAGTTCAGTAAGCTGCTACAAGTGATGGCAACATATTTCGTTTTAAGGTATAAAAGGAGAAACTTCTATGAAGTATTTTTTCGTTTCAAAGCATAAAGGGGAAATTTGTAAGCAGCATTTTTCGTTTTTAAGTATATAGGGAGATTTCCAGGACGCATTCTACCACAGCCATCCAAACGAGCTGGTTACACAGGTTTTGATGAAATGTTTGCCTAAATGTCAATGTCCATTAAACCATCGGTCATCTTTAATAATCGAGAATATTTTCTACCCAAGCCTGGAATTTGTGCAACAAAATATTTCACAAGGCTTCCAAAATGAGTGATTCAACGCCTGTAATACCAAAAGCTCTCCAGGGAATTACTTAATCAAGTGGTAACTTATTGTTGATTGGCGATCTGCCGTGATACAGCAAACAGCTCTCTCTCTCTCTCTCTCTCTCTCTCTCTCTCTCTCTCTCTCTCTCTCTCTCTCTCTCTCTCTCTCTCTCTCTATCTCTATCTCTCTCTCTCTCTCTCAAAGAAATCCTAATAACCCGTCATTGTTGCACGAGCGTGCGGATTTACAAAGCTTGCCCAGCAATGACATCACAGATGCCTGATACACACAAAACTATTGTCAAAGAACAGACAAGATTTTATATCAATGTGTCGAGTCGGGAATAAGAAAAAAAAAGAAAAACAGTTACATCTAAATTACATTACAGGGGAAGTGTGGGAGTGGTCACCACACATTCGAAGTCAAACTGTCCAAAACTCTGTGATATTTTTTTCCTTTTTCTGAGTGGAATAGACAAGACATTCCATCATAGCTTTCACACTACAGTGGCTTCCTCTCTACATCTCATATCTGCCAGACGGTAGATTCACAAGACTCTAGCGAGTGCTGCATCCACGTCATATCAGGTCTTCAGAAAGTGTATGTGTATATGTGTGGAAAGATGAGGTGAGAGCCGGGTCTCCCCCGCTATTACTGGAGCTTCGACGAACGGATAAATACCAGCGTCATCAATCTGACTCAGAAACATGATATGGGTGTATTCGTGACTCGCTACCATCCTTCTCTCTTCCAGCGTGGGGTAATGCCTGGACTTCATCCCATCCTTTTCCCTGAAGCTGAGTTTCCTTACGTCACGGGTACAGTCTTCGCTACCCACTGGTGGATCTTTCCTTCCGGCTGTATCTATTTCCTCTAATACAGTGACCGACGTCTTAAAGCCTGCTGTAATCTGGGTCTAAAACATGCCGAAGGTATTTCACTGAACATCACCTTATTCAAGTAATCAAAAGTAATTTTGATGAATATAAAAGAAAAATTAATATACCATTCTAACAATCCATCTACTGTTTTGCTTTGTTGACAGGTTGGGTAATATAACACAACCAGAGGCTCCTTTTTTTATGATTCACCTCATGCAAAACGAGTCTTAGCCTGGCCCCATCTCACCACGGGGTTATCTTCTTCACTTTGCACTTCTTTCGGTTGAACTTCACCAACCTTTTATCTAACCGAAGCCAGAACCTTGTATGTATCTAGGTCTCTTTCTAGATTGTCGTAAACCAGGACAAAGAAAAGAACCACTTCTTGCTTCTCTTATGATCTTAGCATCATCGCTGGTAAGTAATACAGCGGCTCTAAGGCACCAATGTGCGGGACACCAAATGAAAAGTTACATTGGCGAGGCTGTATCATTATCATTGAGAGTATAATCTCGTTAAAGAGCTTCCTGTTCTAGAGATGTTTCGACTGAGATACTTTGTAAAAGGTATTACGAATATATGGAAAGGGAGTAGTTTTCATCTGGGGAGTAGGGCAGGTGTGCGATTAGGAAGAGAGGAGTATGACTGGTTTCAGGTGAAGAGAAGTGTGACATCATCATATCTGTTTAGTCTGTTTATGGATGGGGTGGTACAAGGTGATTGCAAGGGTCTTAGAGAAAGGGTCAGATCTGCAGTGTGTCTGGGGTGATGGGGCATGGGAGTGAATCGGATGCTGTCTGCGCTGGTGGCAGATTCCAGTGAGAAACTGCATAAGCTAGACTCTGGGTGCGGGAAATGTGAAAGTCAATGCGAGTAAAAGTAAGATTCTAAAGTTTAGCAGGAGAGAGAGACTACGTTGGTTGGAGTATGAGTCCAAATGGAGAAAACTTGGAGGAAGTGACGTGACGGATGGAACCACTGAAACTGATATGAGTAACAGGGTGGGTGAGGGGGCTAAGGTTCTGCAAGTGTAAAAGAATGTGCGTACAGAGATGTCACTGTGTTTGAAGGCAAAGCCGTGTATGTTTGATGGGATAGTAATCCTGGCAGTGTCGTATGGGAACAAGGCATGAGTCTTGGATCAAAGGCGCATGAAGAGGTCGGCTGGAACCAGAGAATGGCCTGCTGGGCTTACGTGTGGACGGGGTACTGGTGCCGGTGCATCATACATGACAGCTAGAATTAGGATGTGAGGAAGTAAGGCCGTTCTTTGTCCATTCCTGGCGCTACTTCGCTACGAGGGAGACAGCAAACAAGCATGAAAGAAAAAAATGCAATATATATATATTTATATATATATATATATGTATATATATATATATATATATATATATATATATATATATATATATATATATATATATATAAATAGTATATATAGTATAGTATATATGGTAAGCACACAGCTTAGTTTTCCCATAGTTATGTGTATGTCAACTACCATATTACTGTGACACAGCCAACGTGAAAATGTTCATCACTCAGTGTTCACCATTGAATACATAATGCACGTCAACCCAATATAAATGTAATTCACCCTACATGTATCTACACTTGGTCGGCAACTCATCACCACAAACTGTACAATGTCTACACCGTAAAAATTTGTTCTGTAAAACGTCGTGTATTATGTAGATGAGCATCACTCACGTGCTTACCGAAAGCGTAGGAGTATCCGGCCCCACTTTGACCTTAAGCTCTTTTGTGATTAATTAACTAGTTGCTTTTATGACCTACCTCCCCCCAAGTTCTGTAATTTCTCCACCGAATGGGCGCCTCGGTTCAATAAAACGTACTTTATTACTTATTCATCTACACACTTACACCTGGCTTAGGCTGGAGTGTTTGCGTATCTCTGTACACACATTGGATTAAGGACATGGTACATACATACATGGTTAAGAGACGGGGCAACACGAGTGTAAAAAAAAAACCCTCTCTCTCCTGTAACACGCAAATAGTAATCACACATTTATAATGCAAGAGCTCAGTCTTTATCTTAATGCTTCCCACGTCTTAGCTCAGTGTACGTCTTATTTCTCTACGTGGCTAGGAGTGCGCCAATCCTTCTGGCGTTTTCGGATATCATAAAACCCACTTCTAAAATTCTTGCATAAAGCATCACGTAGTCGTCTGATATGGTCTTGGATCGACACAATACAGGAGACCCCTGTCAGTCGACCTTATCGCTTACATAAATAAAGGTGAGATTCTCGTCGATGTTCCCGGCCGATCGGGTTAGACGACCATTCTTGAATCGGTTCCAGACTGGCTTTATCCAAGTCAACATCGAGCCATGTCTTCAGTCTTCCGTCTGAAGATTCACGAGATCTTCCGCTGCGGATATCTGACCTTGTTATAAATTCCGTCTTCACAGAACAGAAGGAAGAAAAAATCATAAAGATGTAGAATTAGTCAGTAAGTCGTTTTC
Source organism: Panulirus ornatus (assembly GCF_036320965.1). Lineage (NCBI taxonomy): Eukaryota > Metazoa > Arthropoda > Malacostraca > Decapoda > Palinuridae > Panulirus > Panulirus ornatus. Next base: position 25,539,842 of record NC_092224.1, on the reverse strand, counting down.
AGTCCTTTCCACCGTCAGGTTAAGAAAAAAAAAAAAGGAAAAAAAAAAAGGGAAAACTAAGTCCAGGGAAGTTAGTCAATATGATGGAAGGAGGGCGATGAGAGAGAGAGAGAGAGAGAGAGAGAGAGAGAGAGAGAGAGAGAGAGAGAGAGAGAGAGAGAGAGAGAGTTGATGGACAGCCTCTCTCTCTCTCTCTCTCTCTCTCTCTCTCTCTCTCTCTCTCTCTCTCTCTCTCTCTCTCTCCCACCAGCTCTGAGGATCTCGAAGCTCGAGCCAAGCTCAAGATGTATAGATTTTCTTGTCAGGCTTAGGAGGAGGAGGAGGAAAAAAATATAAATTATACAGTTTGGTGAATTACAGCAAGATCGAAAACGTCTCGATTTTATAAACTTCTTCAACACGGCGGCGATGGCCCAGCCCTTGGGTATGATGACGATGACGTTGCCCTTGACCTTAAGGGCCCCAGAGACCATCCAAGGCTTCATACCCTAAGGGCCGTCTGGTCACGGTCCCTCCAAGCGAAGAGAACGTGAAATCACAATGTTATCTAAAGCAACAAAGACGAGGAAAGAATCATAATTGGGGGGAAAAAAAGAAAACAATTCATTTTTTTCCCCCTCGGAATTTCTTCCGACAGACACGAACCGTTTTCGTAAACTTTCACAATCTACGAAAATTCTTCGTCCTGCCTGAAGTAAAGTAGGGAGTAATTACCTTGAAGAACTCCTGTCCTCCAGGGATGCCAAGGATAAAAATAGAATTGTCTGCGCAGGTGCACCATATGGAACGCGACCCCGTGGCAACACTGTAGCTCAGTGGAGGTACACCATCACTGAGCGCCATGGTACGACCCTTGAGCGCTCAGGTACGACCCTTGAGCCCGATGTTACGACACCCTTGAGCACTACGATACGATCTCCCGAGTACGACGATGCGGACGTAGAGTTACAGAGTACAGCTCCTTGAAGACTGCTGTACCTACCCATGAGCGAGATGGTACAACCCATTAAGCAGTTGAGCAGTGAGTGCGACAGCGTGAGCCGGTACGACTACTTGAGCACGACCTTTCAGTACGACAGTACGACCCTTGAGCTTGATGGTGCGACTCATCGAGCACGATGATACGACCCTTGGGTATGATGCCTTTGACCTTCGACCTGACCCGTAGCCACTCTAGAAACTGCCTCAGTTGAAGAGTGATAATCATCCTCTACGAACAGGTCAAAGGCCGTACCATCATACCTAGCTATCGTAGCTCTGTGCTCAGCGAACGTACCGTCGTACTCAAGGTACGTACCGCGTACTCAAGGTACCTACCGTCGTACTCAAGGTACGTACCGTCAAACTCAAGGTACGTACCGTCGTACTCAAGGTACATACCGTCGTACTCAAGGTACGTACCGTCGTACTCAAGGTACATACCGTCGTACTCAAGGTACGTACCGTCGTACTTAAGGTACGTACCGTCAAACTCAAGGTACGTACCGTCGTACTCAAGGTACGTACCGTCGTACTCAAGGTACGTACCATCGTACTCAAGGTACGTACCGTCGTACTCAAGGTACATACCGTCGTACTCAAGGTACGTACCGTTGTATTCAAGGTACGTACCATCGTACTCAAGGTACATACCGTCGTACTCAAGGTACGTACCATCGTACTCAAGGTACGTACCGTCGTACTCAATGTACGTACCGTCGTGCTCGAGAAGCTTCTCAAGTCTCAAAAAAAATAGTCTCGCCTCCTGTACAGTTCCTTTAAACTCTTTTGGTTTTAATTTGATAATCTAATTATTCACCGTACTTACTTAATACGTTAATTGGAAGAGAAACAAAAGTGTAGAAGGAATGAGAAAAATATCACGCTGGTTATCACAGCGCCTGCAAGAACAGGACACGACATTATGATCATCAACCCAACACAACATATAATTTAAAACGGCAGACATTCACTCGTGACTGAATCTAATTCAAACTTTATAATGATGCCTTACACTGGTTCGTGTGAATCAAGGAGCGAGTCTGTATCAGGTGTTGAGGAAGGAGGATATTAGTCATCTGAAGTCATCACAACGCACTATTCTCAGGATCTTACAAAACCCGGTATTCTGTAGAGCCTAGCCAAGGCTGACAACAGAGGCCGTTCTATTCGTCATATTCTATCTGCTTTAAAGACGCGAAATCATCCTGCAGCCATATTTCTGTTGCCCCCTTTTTTGTGTCCAGTTCCGTCTCGATAGTGACAGTATAACACAAGAAGGCCCTATTATGGATGACAGTATTGGTAGACGTATTCAAATTTCATTCATAAACATTAATTTAGATGAAACTATAAATATTTTTATATATTACGACTGATGACTCCATAATTAGCCTGTGGGTGTCCGTGTGTGTGTGTGTGTGTGTGTGTGTGTGTGTGTGTGTGTGTGTGTGTGTGTGTGTGTGTGTGCGTGTGTGTGTGTGTGTGTGTGTGTGTGTGTGTGTGTGTGTGTGTGTGCTTGTTTCTATTGTAACGACCGACAAATGGATGGGCTTTTGAACTTTGATGAATAGTTCTACTGGACTCTCTATCCTTACCCCACTGAAATTTTTTTAATACAGTTTAATGCTAAACAGAAAATGAAAGTCTTTAGCATCATTGTTTAACAGCCCATCCACTCGTTACTGTTGATTATTAATATATTCCCAACTTCACAGGAGCAAGACTAACTATACAACTGCTGAACTGAAATTTGAGTTTAACCCACTTTCTTCACTGCTAAAATGCTCAGTGGTGTAAGATGAAGAATTGCCTTTAGAAATGCACTATCGTGTAGGAAAAAACAACTTCATTGGAAATCCAGATACATTATGTACACAGTTCACGATGTTACTGATACTAAAAAATACCTTTAATTACTAATAATTAACACAACAACAATGTCTCTCGAATACCATTATGCCTTTTGCTTTCCCCAAACGTTTCCCAATCACCAATACTGGCAAACACCTGCAAAACACAAGACAAAATAAAGTGAACCACGACTTACTAGACATAAAGGGAATCTATAAATTCCATTTACATTGACAAACACGGCCGTAACTCACCAGATATTAGCCAAGCTTTCGAAAATATATGGCACCCAACTTCAATATTAGATCTTAAGAAAAATGTAGCATCAGAGGCCGTTCGTTTTTACCAAGTAGTTTACGTAAAGCCCTTGACTGTGTCCCCCAGTCTGATCATAGTCGCATTCCCATGCCAGACTAACTGGGCGGGGGATATCTGAAGGTGGTCCTCACGAACACTTGAGGAAAAGATGATCAGGACACGTCATCGTCGTCTCGGCTCCCTCCCCCCTCGAAGGCCACTGTTATAGAAGGCATTATGAGGCGTACGCAACCATCCTTGAACAGGGGCATGTCATTCACGAACACGACGCTGTCATCCATGAAGAGGGGCATGTCATTCATGAAGAGGGGCATGTCATTCATGAACAGGGGCATGTCATTCATGAACAGGGGCATGTCATTCATGAACAGGGGCATGTCATCATGAACAGGACGATGTCATCCATGAACAGGACGAAGATGTTCATCCACGAGGAAGATGGATGGACCAGTGAGCATGACGGTACGACCCTTTGGAGGATGAAGACCCATAATGTGACCAGGACCTTAGAATTTCAGGTCAGAGGTCATCCAACGTTGTTATGTTCGCATGTTTTAGGATGTTGTGGCTATCAACAGCTGGAAGGTCACTAATTAAACCAGAATCCATTCAATACTTCCAAGTATACATAAATACAAAACTTCTCATATAACCACTTATTCTCCAAGAAAGTTTAATAGTTCTCTGCCGTTTTTAAGACACTGGGAAAAGATTTTACGTCTCCACATTAGCTTGATATTTACGTACACATAAACTCCACAGCAGAACATGACAAATGATCTAATTATCCACTATCATCTGTAGGAGCCCTTGGCAGGATCTTGCCTATTATAAATAATCTTAAAAAAATAATATATCTTCTTAAAAAGTTGAAAAACTTGAGTAGAGATATATATATCTATAAAGTAAATAAAGGACAAATAATTATACTCCAGTGGACTACATAACTGGACAAGAATTTAGTCTTCGTGCCAGTGTTTCAATTCCCTGAACACTTTAACCTCAAGGAATTTAAGCAACACAGGGCATGAATCACCTTACCTAAGGATCATACGTGGTCAGTTTATAGACGAAGAAATAACATGACACGGCAGCGTCTCGTACCGTCGTGCTCAAGGATCGTACCGTCGTGCTCAAGGATCGTACCGTCGTGCTCAAGGATCGTACCGTCGTGCTCAAGGATCGTACCGTCGTGCTCAAGGATCGTACCGTCGTGCTCAAGGATCGTACCGTCGTGCTCAAGGATCGTACCGTCGTGCTCAAGGATCGTACCGTCGTGCTCAAGGATCGTACCGTCGTGCTCAAGGATCGTACCGTCGCGCTCAAGTATCGTACCGTCGCGCTCAAGTATCGTACCGTCGCGCTCAAGTATCGTACCGTCGCGCTCAAGTATCGTACCGTCGCGCTCAAGTATCGTACCGTGAGCTCAAGGATCGTACCGTCGTGCTCAAGGATCGTACCGTCGTGCTCAAGGATCGTACCGTCGTGCTCAAGGATCGTACCGTCGTGCTCAAGGATCGTACCGTCGTGCTCAAGGATCGTACCGTCGTGCTCAAGGATCGTACCGTCGTGCTCAAGGATCGTACCGTCGTGCTCAAGGATCGTACCGTCGTGCTCAAGGATCGTACCGTCGTGCTCAAGGATCGTACCGTCGTGCTCAAGGATCGTACCGTCGTGCTCAAGGATCGTACCGTCGTGCTCAAGGATCGTACCGTCGTGCTCAAGGATCGTACCGTCGTGCTCAAGGATCGTACCGTCGTGCTCAAGGATCGTACCGTCGTGCTCAAGGATCGTACCGTCGTGCTCAAGGATCGTACCGTCGTGCTCAAGGATCGTACCGTCGTGCTCAAGGATCGTACCGTCGTGCTCAAGGATCGTACCGTCGTGCTCAAGGATCGTACCGTCGTGCTCAAGGATCGTACCGTCGTGCTCAAGGATCGTACCGTCGTGCTCAAGGATCGTACCGTCGTGCTCAAGGATCGTACCGTCGTGCTCAAGGATCGTACCGTCGTGCTCAAGGATCGTACCGTCGTGCTCAAGGATCGTACCGTCGTGCTCAAGGATCGTACCGTCGTGCTCAAGGATCGTACCGTCGTGCTCAAGGATCGTACCGTCGTGCTCAAGGATCGTACCGTCGTGCTCAAGGATCGTACCGTCGTGCTCAAGGATCGTACCGTCGTGCTCAAGGATCGTACCGTCGTGCTCAAGGATCGTACCGTCGTGCTCAAGGATCGTACCGTCGTGCTCAAGGATCGTACCGTCGTGCTCAAGGATCGTACCGTCGTGCTCAAGGATCGTACCGTCGTGCTCAAGGATCGTACCGTCGTGCTCAAGGATCGTACCGTCGTGCTCAAGGATCGTACCGTCGTGCTCAAGGATCGTACCGTCGTGCTCAAGGATCGTACCGTCGTGCTCAAGGATCGTACCGTCGTGCTCAAGGATCGTACCGTCGTGCTCAAGGATCGTACCGTCGTGCTCAAGGATCGTACCGTCGTGCTCAAGGATCGTACCGTCGTGCTCAAGGATCGTACCGTCGTGCTCAAGGATCGTACCGTCGTGCTCAAGGATCGTACCGTCGTGCTCAAGGATCGTACCGTCGTGCTCAAGGATCGTACCGTCGTGCTCAAGGATCGTACCGTCGTGCTCAAGGATCGTACCGTCGTGCTCAAGGATCGTACCGTCGTGCTCAAGGATCGTACCGTCGTGCTCAAGGATCGTACCGTCGTGCTCAAGGATCGTACCGTCGTGCTCAAGGATCGTACCGTCGTGCTCAAGGATCGTACCGTCGTGCTCAAGGATCGTACCGTCGTGCTCAAGGATCGTACCGTCGTGCTCAAGGATCGTACCGTCGTGCTCAAGGATCGTACCGTCGTGCTCAAGGATCGTACCGTCGTGCTCAAGGATCGTACCGTCGTGCTCAAGGATCGTACCGTCGTGCTCAAGGATCGTACCGTCGTGCTCAAGGATCGTACCGTCGTGCTCAAGGATCGTACCGTCGTGCTCAAGGATCGTACCGTCGTGCTCAAGGATCGTACCGTCGTGCTCAAGGATCGTACCGTCGTGCTCAAGGATCGTACCGTCGTGCTCAAGGATCGTACCGTCGTGCTCAAGGATCGTACCGTCGTGCTCAAGGATCGTACCGTCGTGCTCAAGGATCGTACCGTCGTGCTCAAGGATCGTACCGTCGTGCTCAAGGATCGTACCGTCGTGCTCAAGGATCGTACCGTCGTGCTCAAGGATCGTACCGTCGTGCTCAAGGATCGTACCGTCGTGCTCAAGGATCGTACCGTCGTGCTCAAGGATCGTACCGTCGTGCTCAAGGATCGTACCGTCGTGCTCAAGGATCGTACCGTCGTGCTCAAGGATCGTACCGTCGTGCTCAAGGATCGTACCGTCGTGCTCAAGGATCGTACCGTCGTGCTCAAGGATCGTACCGTCGTGCTCAAGGATCGTACCGTCGTGCTCAAGGATCGTACCGTCGTGCTCAAGGATCGTACCGTCGTGCTCAAGGATCGTACCGTCGTGCTCAAGGATCGTACCGTCGTGCTCAAGGATCGTACCGTCGTGCTCAAGGATCGTACCGTCGTGCTCAAGGATCGTACCGTCGTGCTCAAGGATCGTACCGTCGTGCTCAAGGATCGTACCGTCGTGCTCAAGGATCGTACCGTCGTGCTCAAGGATCGTACCGTCGTGCTCAAGGATCGTACCGTCGTGCTCAAGGATCGTACCGTCGTGCTCAAGGATCGTACCGTCGTGCTCAAGGATCGTACCGTCGTGCTCAAGGATCGTACCGTCGTGCTCAAGGATCGTACCGTCGTGCTCAAGGATCGTACCGTCGTGCTCAAGGATCGTACCGTCGTGCTCAAGGATCGTACCGTCGTGCTCAAGGATCGTACCGTCGTGCTCAAGGATCGTACCGTCGTGCTCAAGGATCGTACCGTCGTGCTCAAGGATCGTACCGTCGTGCTCAAGGATCGTACCGTCGTGCTCAAGGATCGTACCGTCGTGCTCAAGGATCGTACCGTCGTGCTCAAGGATCGTACCGTCGTGCTCAAGGATCGTACCGTCGTGCTCAAGGATCGTACCGTCGTGCTCAAGGATCGTACCGTCGTGCTCAAGGATCGTACCGTCGTGCTCAAGGATCGTACCGTCGTGCTCAAGGATCGTACCGTCGTGCTCAAGGATCGTACCGTCGTGCTCAAGGATCGTACCGTCGTGCTCAAGGATCGTACCGTCGTGCTCAAGGATCGTACCGTCGTGCTCAAGGATCGTACCGTCGTGCTCAAGGATCGTACCGTCGTGCTCAAGGATCGTACCGTCGTGCTCAAGGATCGTACCGTCGTGCTCAAGGATCGTACCGTCGTGCTCAAGGATCGTACCGTCGTGCTCAAGGATCGTACCGTCGTGCTCAAGGATCGTACCGTCGTGCTCAAGGATCGTACCGTCGTGCTCAAGGATCGTACCGTCGTGCTCAAGGATCGTACCGTCGTGCTCAAGGATCGTACCGTCGTGCTCAAGGATCGTACCGTCGTGCTCAAGGATCGTACCGTCGTGCTCAAGGATCGTACCGTCGTGCTCAAGGATCGTACCGTCGTGCTCAAGGATCGTACCGTCGTGCTCAAGGATCGTACCGTCGTGCTCAAGGATCGTACCGTCGTGCTCAAGGATCGTACCGTCGTGCTCAAGGATCGTACCGTCGTGCTCAAGGATCGTACCGTCGTGCTCAAGGATCGTACCGTCGTGCTCAAGGATCGTACCGTCGTGCTCAAGGATCGTACCGTCGTGCTCAAGGATCGTACCGTCGCGCTCAAGTATCGTACCGTGTGCTCAAGGATCGTACCGTCGTGCTCAAGGATCGTACCGTCGTGCTCAAGGATCGTACCGTCGTGCTCAAGGATCGTACCATCGTGCTCAAGGATCGTACCGTCGTGCTCAAGGATCGTACCGTCGTGCTCAAGGATCGTACCGTCGTGCTCAAGGATCGTACCGTCGTGCTCAAGGATCGTACCGTCGTGCTCAAGGATCGTACCGTCGTGCTCAAGGATCGTACCGTCGTGCTCAAGGATCGTACCGTCGTGCTCAAGGATCGTACCGTCGTGCTCAAGGATCGTACCGTCGTGCTCAAGGATCGTACCGTCGTGCTCAAGGATCGTACCGTCGTGCTCAAGGATCGTACCGTCGCGCTCAAGTATCGTACCGTCGCGCTCAAGTATCGTACCGTCGCGCTCAAGTATCGTACCGTCGCGCTCAAGTATCGTACCGTCGCGCTCAAGTATCGTACCGTCGCGCTCAAGTATCGTACCGTCGCGCTCAAGTATCGTACCGTCGCGCTCAAGTATCGTACCGTGAGCTCAAGGATCGTACCGTCGTGCTCAAGGATCGTACCGTCGTGCTCAAGGATCGTACCGTCGTGCTCAAGGATCGTACCGTCGTGCTCAAGGATCGTACCGTCGTGCTCAAGGATCGTACCGTCGTGCTCAAGGATCGTACCGTCGTGCTCAAGGATCGTACCGTCGTGCTCAAGGATCGTACCGTCGTGCTCAAGGATCGTACCGTCGTGCTCAAGGATCGTACCGTCGTGCTCAAGGATCGTACCGTCGTGCTCAAGGATCGTACCGTCGTGCTCAAGGATCGTACCGTCGTGCTCAAGGATCGTACCGTCGTGCTCAAGGATCGTACCGTCGTGCTCAAGGATCGTACCGTCGTGCTCAAGGATCGTACCGTCGTGCTCAAGGATCGTACCGTCGTGCTCAAGGATCGTACCGTCGTGCTCAAGGATCGTACCGTCGTGCTCAAGGATCGTACCGTCGTGCTCAAGGATCGTACCGTCGTGCTCAAGGATCGTACCGTCGTGCTCAAGGATCGTACCGTCGTGCTCAAGGATCGTACCGTCGTGCTCAAGGATCGTACCGTCGTGCTCAAGGATCGTACCGTCGTGCTCAAGGATCGTACCGTCGTGCTCAAGGATCGTACCGTCGTGCTCAAGGATCGTACCGTCGTGCTCAAGGATCGTACCGTCGTGCTCAAGGATCGTACCGTCGTGCTCAAGGATCGTACCGTCGTGCTCAAGGATCGTACCGTCGTGCTCAAGGATCGTACCGTCGTGCTCAAGGATCGTACCGTCGTGCTCAAGGATCGTACCGTCGTGCTCAAGGATCGTACCGTCGTGCTCAAGGATCGTACCGTCGCGCTCAAGTATCGTACCGTCGCGCTCAAGTATCGTACCGTCGCGCTCAAGTATCGTACCGTCGCGCTCAAGTATCGTACCGTCGCGCTCAAGTATCGTACCGTCGCGCTCAAGTATCGTACCGTCGCGCTCAAGTATCGTACCGTCGCGCTCAAGTATCGTACCGTGAGCTCAAGGATCGTACCGTCGTGCTCAAGGATCGTACCGTCGTGCTCAAGGATCGTACCGTCGTGCTCAAGGATCGTACCGTCGTGCTCAAGGATCGTACCGTCGTGCTCAAGGATCGTACCGTCGTGCTCAAGGATCGTACCGTCGTGCTCAAGGATCGTACCGTCGTGCTCAAGGATCGTACCGTCGTGCTCAAGGATCGTACCGTCGTGCTCAAGGATCGTACCGTCGTGCTCAAGGATCGTACCGTCGTGCTCAAGGATCGTACCGTCGTGCTCAAGGATCGTACCGTCGTGCTCAAGGATCGTACCGTCGTGCTCAAGGATCGTACCGTCGTGCTCAAGGATCGTACCGTCGTGCTCAAGGATCGTACCGTCGTGCTCAAGGATCGTACCGTCGTGCTCAAGGATCGTACCGTCGTGCTCAAGGATCGTACCGTCGTGCTCAAGGATCGTACCGTCGTGCTCAAGGATCGTACCGTCGCGCTCAAGTATCGTACCGTCGCGCTCAAGTATCGTACCGTCGCGCTCAAGTATCGTACCGTGAGCTCAAGGATCGTACCGTCGTGCTCAAGGATCGTACCGTCGTGCTCAAGGATCGTACCGTCGTGCTCAAGGATCGTACCGTCGTGCTCAAGGATCGTACCGTCGTGCTCAAGGATCGTACCGTCGTGCTCAAGGATCGTACCGTCGTGCTCAAGGATCGTACCGTCGTGCTCAAGGATCGTACCGTCGTGCTCAAGGATCGTACCGTCGTGCTCAAGGATCGTACCGTCGTGCTCAAGGATCGTACCGTCGTGCTCAAGGATCGTACCGTCGTGCTCAAGGATCGTACCGTCGTGCTCAAGGATCGTACCGTCGTGCTCAAGGATCGTACCGTCGTGCTCAAGGATCGTACCGTCGTGCTCAAGGATCGTACCGTCGTGCTCAAGGATCGTACCGTCGTGCTCAAGGATCGTACCGTCGTGCTCAGGGATCGTACCGTCGTGCTCAAGGATCGTACCGTCGTGTTCAAGGACTGGACTGTCGTGCTCGAGGATCACATCGTCGTGCTCAAGTCTCGTACCGTCGTGCTCAATTATCGCACCGTCGTGTTCAAAGATCGTACCGTTGTGCTCGAGGATCGTACCGTCGCGCTCAAGCATCGTACCGTCGCGCTCAAGTATCGTACCGTCGCGCTCAAGTATCGTACCGTTGAGCTCAAGGATCGTACCGTCGTGTTCAAGGCCTGTACCGTCGTGTTCAAGGATCGTACCGTCGTGTTCAAGGATGGCATCGACGTGCTCAAGTATCACACCTTCGAGTTCATGGACCGGACCATCGTGTTCAAGGATCATACCGTCGTGTTCAATGACTGGATCATATTGTTCAAAGGATAAGATTTTACTTGAAAGCAAATTACTTTGGGGCTAAATTTCATGCATCAATTTCAATGTTGTGAGGCGTTGTGATATAATTTTTCATAATAACTATTATACAAGGACGATTTTATCTATTTACACGAGCTATCGTGATGGCCAGCAAATGGATGAATATACAATTTTCATATTCAAGTTTGATGTATTTTCCTCCTATGGATATCTAAGAATTTCTCCTAATCAATGATGCATTTACTGTGATGACAACTTGTTACTCAGTATCATAAAAGAATTCTTAATTATGATCAGAAATAACTGTATGCACTCGAGCCATTCATTAGTACGGAACCAAATCATCAAAAACAAAACACCACACAAAACTTCAATCAACTTGGTTTTTTCTTTCCTTCTCTCTCTATTTCAACTGTGGCTCGTTTATCACTGTCTGACTCTCCCTGGTATGCAGTACGTAAAGTCAACACTGGAATAGTCTTATCAGAGAATCTTACTTGTCATGGAAACTAGGACCAGCCTGGACATACACACAGGGCAGGAACACTGATTGCTCCACCACATGGACCTCAACCCAACCCGAATTCTCTCACTGAGAAGACCTTTAGTTGTGCGGCTTTGCATGTGGAACAGGAGAGAGAAGTTGAGAGGGAGAAGACAAGGTGAGCAAGTGCAGTGACCCATAACAAGAGTGCTCTTGGATAAGCCACAGCAGAAGTGGTCTTGGATATCACATCATAAGGAATGCTCTTTGATAGACCATGGGACTGTTTATGAAACGTACACGGTAGAAGTGGTCTTGGATACCCCAAAACAGTAGCGTTCGTGGATAGGCCATAATAGGAATGCATTTAGTTAGGCCTTTTTGAATCGTCCACATTTGGAGTTTGAATAACCCAGAACAGATGTGCTCTTGCATAGCCTATATAACAGATGTGTTCTTTGGTGGCCTATGATGGGGGTGCTCTTGGATACCCTCCCACAACTCGAGTGCTCTTGAACAGTCAGACAACAAGATAAGCGAAAGGCAAAAGGATTAAAGCAGGCTGAGGGGTGATGGAGCAAACAGTGAACGGAGAGAACGGACGTCAAAGAAAGAAAAAGGAAGGAAGGTGGAGAGGAGCAGCCAGGAAGAGCATCGGAAGGATGGATATGAATAAATGAATAAATAAAAAAGAATGTTGGAGATGAAGAAAGGTCAGAGGAAGGAAAGGCAGACGAAGCGGTTGGGGGGGAAACAACAGGTAGGTCTGTTGTGCCTGGTCTTTGATAGGGGGCTTTAGTATTGGGACATTATACAAGACAGCTAGAGAGTGGGTGTTGGCGAATGAGGCCATTACTTCGTCTATTTCTGGCGATACCTTGCTGACGAGGGAAAGGGTGAACATGTATAAAAGAAAAGAAAAGAACATATATATATATATATATATATATATATATATATATATATATATATATATATATATATATATATATATATATATATAGATAGATAGATAGATAGATAGATAGATAGATAGATAGATAGATAGATAGATAGATAGATATGAAGGACACGCACTCACACAGATGGAGAGAGAGAGAGAGAGAGAGGGAGAAAAAAGCGAGGGTTGGATGAAACAAAAGAGTGTGATGCATGCCCTGTACAGGTGGTGGTCAGGTAACGCATACCAAAAGGGAAATTTCTTTATGGAAGTCAGGCAGGCCTGCCAGGCTGTAGCTGGCCTGTCTATTCGTAGCTGAAGTGGAAACTGAAAGGTACATGCATTCAGCTAGAGAGAAAATCCTCGTATTTAAAGTCTTAACTGTGCAAGAGTATTAATATCAGAAACGATTAATGAGTTGTAGATTAACATCAGAAACGATTAATGAGTTGTAGATGTGATTATTATTATTATTATTATTAGATTATTAGAAATTAATGATATGAAGGATTTTCAGCGAACACAGTTGATTCATTAAGCAGAGCATTGTCTCAATTTTTCTAATTGACTAATATTAGTCACTGTGAGTTTTTTGACCATGATAATGATGAGACTAAAACATCTATCAACATTAATGAAGTTTACTATAACGTAATACCACAAGAACAGGTGAGCACCATGGCAGTGCACTTAAATGTATTTCTTCCTTTCGATTCATAAGTCGAGAAGAGAAATTAAATATAATTTGCGTACGGATCTTGCTTCTCCTTTGTATATATCTTTAACACATTAATTAGCTTTTCTATACAAGCTATGTAACCCGAGGACAACTTCCATGTAGTTCCTATAGCTTCGAGGCCCTTGCCGTCTTGAATACAATACACAAAAAGAATCCCTCTCAACTTACCACTACATCCACACCCTCTCACCCTCCCTTCTTACTCTTACACATACATCTTTCTCTCCTCACATCCCCCCACGCCCACACTTTTCCGTCCAGGACACTTACATCTTTCCTGCACGCACAGAACGCACCTTCATCACTTACATACACGTTTCTTGTATACATCTCCCATGTCAGAATCTTAACCGAGTCCAGTACACTACGTGAGGTACCAACCGAGCGTACTGCACCACACACACACACACACACACACACACACACACACACACACGTTGCCTCTGAGCCTGCCTGGCTTGGCAAAGCGTCTGGATTACTGACGCTGCTACAACACCCACTACACCCTCGACCACAACATGAACAGCAGGCGGGGTTGTAATGGGTCCTCCTACCACCATTAACAGCAGGAGGGGTTGTAATGGGTCCTCCTACCACCATTAACAGCAGGAGGGGTTGTAATGGGTCCTCCTACCACCATTAACAGCAGGAGGGGTTGTAATGGCTCTACCTACCACCATTAACAGCAGGAGGGGTTGTAATGGGTCCTCCTACCACCATTAACAGCAGGTGGCGTTGTAATGGCTCCCTCCTCTTTCTCACTTATTGGTTTCTCGCTCACGTATACACGACGGAAGAAAATGCAAACAATACGCATACATATTACACACACACACACACACACACACACACACACACACACACACACACACACACACACACACACACGTACCAGTTGACCTTGGCTATAAACTCGAGCAAGTGACAATATACAAGGTTTCATGTAAACAGGAAAACCAGGCCGTAACTTCATGCAGGCATCAGACACACACACTGTAAATAAATACAAAGAAGAAAAAAAAAATCCAGGTGACACTCTATAAGGAATTCATCCACTGTCACACTAGGGTCTCGCTCTGACCATGAACTTTGACCTCTTGACCTTAAAAGTAATGTCAGGTGTGACGTGGGTCAAGATGAATCCCTGGGTCAGGGCCAAAGTTCCTGATTTCTTCCATTACTAAGTTGTGATGAGATGAGATGTGAGAGAGAGAGAGAGAGAGAGAGAGAGAGAGAGAGAGAGAGAGAGAGAGAGAGAGAGAGAGAGTCTCCTAACACTGATCGTTTAACACTTTCCTTCAGCTTCCTCTTTAATACACGGATTTCTCCTTTACATTTTCCTTCTCTGCGTGCCGGGCTTTCATTGCTCTCATCCTAAGCCATATAATTATCATTATCATTATCATTATTACCATCGTCAACAGTAATAGCTTTAGCATCAGTAGCAGCAGTGGTTATCATCACTGGTGCCTGTTAATACCAAAGCACTTGTGAAGTACAGCCTATCTTCCACGTCCACTCGCCTCCAAAATCCTTCTTCCCACGCATGTCATCCCCTTCTTTCCCTGAAGCCATTACAAACTTGCACACTCGCTCCCGCCGACACACACACACGATCAGACCCTCCCACCTGCCTCCCCGCTCACCACACTCACATCCAACCCAAGCCATTCATCTCCCTTTCCCCTTGACCTTTATTTCACTCCCAGCAAGAACATCCAGGTGTTCTCTCCTCGAACAGAACAATCCTCTCTCTCTCTCTCTCTCTCTCTCTCTCTCTCTCTCTCTCTCTCTCCATCCTGGTTACGTCTACGCATATTCAGACACCCCCATCCTCGGCCCTCGGGGATTCATCCTCGCTTGGCTCCCTTTTCCCCGTTTCTCCCTTTGGGAAACACAGTACGAGGAGGAGGAGGGGAGAGTGTTTAGCGCTCTCTCTCCCCCTCAAGCTCCCACCGCCCCTGGCGACGCAGCAGGTGTGTGGGGAGCTTTCCTACTCCCCTGTCCCCCCAGTGGAGAAGTACAACTTGCGATTTAGAATAAGGAATCGTTTGGGTTACGTGTCATCAAATGTTACGTGAAAGACGGAGACAGTTCTGTATTTCGTCGGGTGAGTTCCGTCAGCCCAGGTGGTATGGACGGGCACCTACGTCTGCGGCAGAGAAGAAACGACGGAGACCTCTAGACTCGTGGCACGGGAACCACGACAACCACAGCCGTGCTGCCTCAACTGCACCGCTCCTCCCACACCCCTGACCCACAACCCCAGGCCGGCAGTGCCTCCCTGGTCGTTGCCTGCCTGACGCCCATGGTGTTGTTGGGTGTCAGAGAAAAGTCTCATTATACATGTTTCTGTTATTGTTATCAAAGGACAAAGCTACAGAGAAATCCAGACTTATAGCTGCGAGTGTCTGAGAAAGTGTGTGTGTGTGTGTGTGTGTGTGTGTGTGTGTGTGTGTGTGTGTGTTTGTGAGGGGTGGGGGCGTAGGAACTTCAAAATAATTCAATTATTAAGGTGGATTTTTTGAAAGGATTCTGGGAGATATGTTCTTGGAGAGAGAGCGCGGCGGACAGGCATCTGTTTCTGGAGATGCTATATAACTCGTACATGTAACACTCGTCACAGAAGAGAAAACCGGCAAAATATCATCTCTGTGAAGCGACCGGTGTTCATACATTTCTCAACGTATAGTCAGTGGAAATAAAACGTGTATTTGAAACGGAAACGCACAGATATGACGCATTTCCTGGAAATGAAGAGACGATTCTCTTACTCATATCAGAACACAGACTTAACAGCAATACCCACACAAAGTTTCTCTCTTTGCTGGGTAAACCAGTACACGCTCTGTTGTCACCACGCATGCGCTGCAGGATACGAATGACATCAAAGAATGAAAAGAAAAACATAAATGTATCAGTCATAAAACTTATGTTCCTGGTGAGAAATGATCTTGCATTATAAGTTACAGCCACACCTGGGGGGACACAACACCAGCTTGTGGGACTTCTTATAACGAACCTGTTTGGGATTCAATCGTCCCAGCCACACTTACATATCGTAGGGATACAGTTTATACAATACAATACAGTTTATACAATACAATACACTTTATACAATACTTTTGCAGCCCTTCTACACTGCCTGGTGCAACTGCTTCTCCCAAGCAGAGAGGGAAGCAAAAGGAGAGAAGCAGAGAGGGAGGCAGAAGGAGAGAAGCAGAGAGGGAGGCAAAAGGAGAGAAGCAGAGAGGGAGGCAAAAGGAGAGAAGCAGAGAGGGAGGCAAAAGGAGAGAAGCAGAGAGGGAGGCAAAAGGAAGACAAAGATAACGAGAGAATAAAAGCAAATCTCGAAAAAAAAAGGTAAAGAATATTTCTTATCATGAAGATGAAAGAGAGAATTAAGATGACAGTGGGAAAGAACATTAAGCCAGCCACCGTAGGAGAAAGTTGTCGAGAGTAGAAAAGAGGAGACGTGAGAGCTTTTGTCTTCAAGCCACTACCATACGCCACACGTCTTGGTGGGCCTTGATGACGGCTATAGTCGTGGTCAACAGGGAGGGCCTTCTGGCTCCTCAGGGAGAAGAACTGAGGCAGAGAAGAGGGAGCGAAGTAAGAGAACTTCGGAGACAAGCGACATGACGGTGGGTGGAAAGAGATGGTTAATGACGAGTGATGGGAAAGAGAGTTAATAAGAAGGAAGGATTCTGATTCCACTCCTAGTAACGAGAGAGCTTAAAGAAGCCATACACACACACACACACACACACACACACACACACCACTAGCCACCGCCGCCAAAGCCTAAGTCCATTAATGACAGAAACAATGCAGGGTGCAAAATGCACATCCTCGATATTGCTTTCATTCTAATTATCTCCCTCCAGCAGTGGGGCTCAGGCCTCGCCTCTCCTCTGGTTTATTCACTAATGAATGGCGTGACGTCAGGCACACTACCGGCGGTGCCACACCAAAGGGAGAAGTTATCGTACAGGTGACCTTCTTTCGATGGGCCATTAAGTTAAGATAGTCAGTTTCATGGGAAGCCAATAGACACGTCAGCCTATGCTTGAGGTCAGTAATCATTAACCAATGTGGTTATTACGTAATCATTAACCAATGATGTTACTACGTAATCAGCAACCACTGTGGTTATTACGTAATCATTAACCAATGTGGTTATTACGTAATCATTAACCACTGTTGTTATTACGTAACCATTAACCATTGTTGTTATTACGTAATCATTAACGACTGTTGTTATTACGTAATCATTAACCACTGCTGTTATTGCGTAATCAACCAATGTTCTTATATCGTAATTATTAACTACTGTTGTTATTACGTAATCATTAACCACTGTGGTTATTACCTAATCATCAACCAATGTTGTTATTACATAATCATTAACCAATGTGGTTATTACGTAATCATTAACCACTGTTGTATTACGTAATCATTAACCACTGTTGTATTACGTAATCATTAACCACTGTGGTTGTTACGTTATCAGTAACCAATGTAGTTAATGGATTATTCTTGTGTAACTAAGAATCCCATTTGATATATCAACAGACAAAACCAGTGTCTCATAAACCATGGATTTCTGAAGCATCTCGAACACTATTGGTAAGAGGATATACAGTCGAGGCGAAAAGACATCAAATTATCTTTTGTCTCTGTACTTAGGTGACGCCGCCATGACAGACTTAGCATTCAACAGCTCACGTAGTCTGATGTAGGACTTCGTGATTAAGAACTGCAGAGAGAAAGCCACTCGTTTTACAGATTAGCCAGTATACAGTGCAACATAAAAGGTATAGTTATTACACACACACACACACACACACACACACACACACACACACACACAAGGCTATCCTTCCAACACTTAAGGAGAAACCAGATGTTTTCAGAATCACCGAAGACCAAATGGTTGGGAAATGTGCCACACAGACGAGTATCAAACCAGGCGTCTTAACAACCATACGTCACACAATGAGGAACGAGCTAAGACAAGATTCTCAAGTCACTGGGTTCATATTTCTGTAAGAGAGTTTTCGAGATGAGAAAACTGGAAATCCTTTTCCTTCCCCCCTGTATTAGTACTTTCTAAAACCTGAGACCAGAAGGAGGATCCAAACACGAGAGCACGCACAAGGACACATACACTCAAGAAACATCGGTCGTATACTGCTTGTGATGACGAACTTTTAATGCGTTGAAAGATTGACTGAAGGAAGGGTACTTGATGTTCCACAAGACCCAGCCAACATACTGGTGGCCTGGTCTGCCATGGCCTCATACTATTTTCGTTTTTCAGATGTCTCGATGGCAACAGTGACAAGGCACAGCGAGAAAACCTTTGCCGTGAGGAAGTTATATCAACTGGTTCTGCAAACGTTCGTCGTGTCAGCTGGCCCCACAAACGTTTTGCTGTATCAGCTGGTTTCACAGAAACGTGTTGCATCAGCTAGTTCGATAAACATTCGCTGTCTCCGTTGGTTCTACTAACGTTCGTTGTATCCACTAGTTCTACAAACGTTCACTGTACCAATTGGTCATACACTTGTTCTTTTTATCAGCTGCCTTCACAAACGTCCATTGTATCAGCTGCCTTCACAAACGTCCATTGTATCAGCTGCCTTCATAAACGTTCGTTGTATCAGCTGCCTTCACAAACGTTCGTTGCATCAGCTGCCTTCACAAACGTTCGTTGCATCAGCTGCCTTCAGAAACGTCCGTTGTATCAGCTGCCTTCACAAACGTCCGTTGCATCAGCTGCCTCCATAAACGTTTGTTGCATCAGCTGGCTCCACAATGATTCGGTTCGTGAGAATCAGACTCCAAATAGACGAGATGCTTTCATTTCAGTACTCCTGTGCGAAAATTCTTCAATGGCCAGACTCCCTAAGGATAAGGTTACTGCAGAGGTTGGTTTCGCACAACAGAGCATAGCAAACAGTTCGTACATGTAACTGCCACAGAGCGAATAATCGACTCCATAAAAGCGTTTATAATCTGTACTTCCATGCTAGACTAGTTTTCATTGGTGAATTGAGGTTAATTTTCAATAGGTGAAAAACTACAGCATGCTTTACGTGTAAGCATGAAAACTGGTTATCAATGTGTACAAAACAATTATCAAGGGGGTTCTCTTGCCACGGTTGTCTGCGTAAACATTGTCAGTGTAAACAATGTCAGTGTCGCTTGAGGAAACGTAAGCAAACAAATGATTTGTTTACACCGGTCGTAAAGCTGTATTTCGACTAATGTTCCTCATTTCTCAAAACACTCATTAATGTCAACAAACTGACGATCACATGCCCACATCGACGAGAGTAAATGACAGATACAGAATAGCGATGCTTAGAACTCAGCCAAAGAAAACGAGATACAGGTAAAACATGGGAGAGAAATAACACTAAAGAACTCAGAAAACGTGTGTCTGACATTTTTAGCTTAACCGGAAATAAATGTCAAATATGATTACAGGTTATACTCCAGATCATAATGTCTTGTAGCTATATATATGGCTCTGAGGTACGTAAAATAAATATAGACGCTTTGTTTATAATTAGGGCCAAGACCACAGTTGAAATTATCATATTATCAATTTCTGACACACAGTTACATGCTGACTGGAGCCATCTACGGCACGCATGATTTGCGTTTTATCAAATATTCAGGGAACCTACCAGTAATTAGATTATTTTAGGCTTTAAGATTTCTCAATTAATTTCTACAATTTTTTTAAGATAAATGTATTATATGTACGTTCAGCCTTGCGATAATGCCGATACATCTTAATGAGACAAGATGACACCAGAGGCGGTTGCTGGACCAGTAGGGTGTTGGACCCCCTTTGATAACCGCACTCCAAAGAACCCTCCAACAAAACCCCCTTTCAAGGAAACTCCTAAAAATCCCCCTTCCCTTCCCACCCTCCAGATACCAATCAAGATATTATTCACTATATTTCCAGCCACCTGGACCACAACCTAGACCTAGACCTGGACCACAACCTAGACCTGGACCTGGACCTGAACCTGGACCCGGACCTGGACCTGAACCTGGACCCGGACCTGGACCTGGACCTGGGCCAGTCTGGTGTGTGCTGGAAACCAATAAAACCTGACGTGGGCCCGAGACAGAGAGACACCTTACGAACGTTTGCGAAAACCACAGGAGCGAAACGTTTGTTCTGTTGTACCCCAAGGCCTGCATTGTGACGTCTTCCGTGTAGTCTGATATATATATATATATATATATATATATATATATATATATATATATATATATATATATATATATATATCTTTCTTTCATACTATTCGCCATTTCCCGCCTCAGCGAGGTAGCGTTAAGAACAGAGGACTGGGCCTCTGAGGAAACATCCTCACCCGGCCCCCTTCTCTGTTCCTTCCTTTGGAAAAAAAAAAAAAAAAAAGAAGAAAGGGGAAGATTTCCAGCCCCCCGCTCCCTTCCCTTTTAGTCGCCTTCTACGACACGCAGGGAATACGTGGGAAGTATTCTTTCTCCCCTATCCCCAGGGATAAATATATATATATATATATATATATATATATATATATATATATATATATATATATATATATATATATATATAAATCAACCACTTCAGCGCTACGGTACGACTCTTCGTTGCGATAGAACGATCCTTGAGAAAGACGTTATGACCCCTGAGTGCGACAGCAAGACCCTTGACATGACCTTTGACCTGACTCTTATGGGTCAAGTCACACGCCAGGCCATCATACCCAAAGAGCTGTCCCTGTGTACTCAAGGATCCGACCAGTGTACTCAAGAGGTTAATACCCTCTTTTAGTTAATGGTGTTCCACTATTTCCACCCTAACTATCATTTACTCTTGCCTTCACGTCGATAAACATCCCAGGATGACACCACACAACCCCACCCGCTACAAAAAAAACACAGAAAAATAATATTTCACAAAAAAAAATAGATAGGAGAGACCACCTCTATATATCAAAAGCTACGACTGCTATTGGATAGATAATACATGTATTAGATTTTGACAACATAGCAACTAGGTAGGAAATATGTCTCCGCCTACATTCGAAGTGTACAATGTGCCCTTGTGTACTCTTCGTACATGCTGGAGAGTAATCTCGTGCTGAATATGATTGTACAATTCCGCACCATGAGATCCTGCTGGAGTAAGGCTTTCATTACACACACGTGTAAACTTCGCTGGGAGAGTGATGACGTAATTGGTTACATGGGAAGATACCTTCAACCTCTTGGGCACGGCGGTACACTGTCACAGCCCTTGGGAACGACGCGTCGCTGAGGTCACTGAGAACGACTGCGTGACCCTGGGGAATGGCTGGCTGTTCAAACCGCTGGGACTGATGGTACAAACTGTGAGAATATTATGATAACAGCCGTGGAGGATGAGGGTGGACATGATCCTTGAGTACAATAGTAAGACCCTTGAGTACGACAGTACAACCCTTGAATACAACAGTAAGACCCTTGACAATGACAGCACAACCCTTGAATACAACAGTACAACCCTTGAGTACGATAGTACAACCCATGAATAAAACAGTTAGACCTTTGAGTACGACAGTACAACCCTTGAATATAATAGTACGACCCTTGACAACGACAGCACAACCCTTGAATACAACAATACGACCCTTAAATACAATACAGCCCTTAAGTACGATGGCACGACCATGGAGAACGAGGGAACGACCCTTGACCAAAGACGTACTCGTGAATCACCAATCAAATGTAACCGTTTTCTGTTTAAGCAGACCAATCAAAGACATATGTAGAAAAAAAGAATTAAATGGTTTTCATGGCCTCAGAGAGCACCGACTACGTTTCCAGGATAAAGTAATTTTTTTCAAACAAAAATCTTAGAGAGATGAGCGAAGCTATCAGCTATAATGACTTCCCAGACACACACACACACACACACACACACTTGCTACACTAATTGCGGACACTTTTCAGTTCGTGAAACTGACGGTAAAAATCGTTTCCACTTCAAGGGAGAGCAAACACGACGGCCGTTCAATGAGTCGAGCACAGATGATCATAGACCAAAAAAAAAGATTGAAAAAAAAGAAAATCGTCACTTGGAAATTGATATTGCTCGAACTAGGTATGTATCCCCTAAAGGTTTACATCTACGAAATGTTTCACGTGATTTTTTTTGGGGGGGGGCAATTTTGTCTCTTTATTACAATGAAATATCAAAAGATCTCTTTCAAATTGTTTGAGAAAAAGGTTAATAACTATTTACATATCACTCTGAGGTGAGGGAGAGGGAAGGTAAATAAATTGTCCAAGCAAATGAACATATATATATATATAGAAAACGAGATTCATTCAACTCGAAAGCTTGTACTCTTACAAATCTCATATATTAAGACGTTATCTTTCACACTGGGGCAACGACGAGTCCTTACGTCACTTCACGCAACACTTACATCGGCTTTCAGATCTTTGTTACTCATAGGTTAGAAGTGTACGGTAGAGAGAGAGAGAGAGAGAGAGAGAGAGAGAGAGAGAGAGAGAGAGAGAGAGAGAGAGAGAGAGAGAGAGAGAGAATGAGAGAAAACAAAAAAACGCCATGAGATTATATTCTGTGATGGGTCATAAGCAAAAGTCTTTAGATCTTTTTTTTATCTTTCTTTGAGATTATTGGAAAATATGAGACTGTAAAGCTGCACAGAACATTTCCATTTCATCTCTAAAAACCAGGCGCTAAGGAGGACTTGGATTACTGCGTTAGACATTCCAATGCAAAGAAAAGAGATATGAAATCTAGGATGTACCAGTAGAGAGACAATGAAAAGAATATGAATGATCTCTCTACGAGTGACCTCAAGCTAAGACACACACACACACCCACAGACACCCACACACACACACACACATATACACACATACACACACACACACACACACACACACACACACACACACACACGTGAGAGGGGATGCAGTATCATGTCATACTGTGGTGGGGAAACGAGACTAACAGCATCCCTGACAGTTCTCGAAATACACAAACGATATTTCTGTATATTTAGCCTGGGGGAGGAGGTCGTCTCTCGTGGCCAGATGGTTGCTATACAGACGCTCTCGCATATCGTAACTGTGATCTACGTGTGATTCCTGCACCCTCATCTACACTTACTTCAGGGAAGTAAAGGAACAACAGAATGATGATGACCTTCACACACACACACACACACACACACACACACACACACACACACACACACACACACACACACATTGTTAAAGTTTTGACTCAGCGACACCATAACACTGAGATCCCAGCATCATGTCACCAGGATTGATCACCGATGACCTACGTCCGTCACCATAATCACCTTGTACCAACCAACCAGCGCTCGCACTGGCACAAGAACTGTCCCTTACCTACGACTGTCATAAACAACCCATGAACAAGTGCACAGCTACGTCAGCAAATAGCTTAGTTTTCCCATAGTTACGTGTATGTCAACTATACTATATCTATACAACACAACCAACGTGTGAATATTATTTATTTCATGTAAAATATCGAGTACTTATGTCAACACAGTATTACTGTAGTTCGATAAGTATGTAACTTTACATCACTTAAATACATAATGTACGTCAAATACAAAACTATTGCATTCGACCAATATGTAAGTTTCCGTCAACATATCACTAGCATATGTACAATGTATGAAACATAAGGTTCGCTGTGTGACATTTCCTGTTCTTATTTAGACAGACCTCACTCACATCTGCTTATCCCAAGCGTCGAAATACCCAGCCCCACCATGATCATAAGGGTTTTTGTGATTAACAAGTTACTATTATGACCCCTAGATAGACAGATAGATAGATAGATAGGGTTACCGCATTCCGTACGTTCAAGGTTACACAGCGCGTGAAAAGCCATCTTTGGCGAAGCTGTTATCACTGGGCGTACAGTCTTGTCAAAGAACTTCTCACTCTAAAGAAGTCTGCACTTCCCTGCTGCTGGATGTATTGCAGCTTCGGCGCTGAAAGAGTTTCTGGAGGAGGTATCCTGGAGGAAATCCAGGACTCTTTTTAGAAAGGGGTTCTAGGGTAAATATACATATATATATATAAATATATATATAAGTATATATAAATATATCCCTGGGGATAGGGGAGAAAGAATACTTCCCACGTATTCCCTGCGTGTCGTAGAAGGCGACTGAAAGTGGAGGGAGCGGGGGGCTGGAAATCCTCCCCTCTCGTTTTTTTTTTTTTTTTTGATTTTCCAAAAGAAGGAACAGAGAAGGGGGCCAGGTGAGGATACTCACTCAAAGGCCCAGTCCTCTGTTCTTAACGCTACCTCGCTAACACGGGAAATGGCGAATAGTTTGAAAGAAAGAAAAGATATATATATATATATATATATATATATATATATATATATATATATATATATATATATATATATATATATATATATATATGTATATATATATATATATATATATATATATATATATATATATATATATATATATATATATATATATATATATATATAGGATTCAAGCTCTTTTGTGAATCAAAAGGAAGCAAGCCTATAGCACTAAAAACATAGTTCTATAGTCTCACAAGAACTTCCTTGGGATGCCTCAGCTACTTAAGGAATTTAATATCAACATCACATTCAAGAACAAAAATACAGAGAGAAAATTGCTTATATGTATTAAAAAAAAAAAAAAAACTCGCCTAGAATCTTACAGGGTTTTGTTGACCTGATACCAAGCATAGAATGGAATCCAGTTTATTTCGGACGCTGGAAAAGAATTGAATTCGGGAATAAAGCAGAATCGGTGTAGTACTCGTGTCGGGCAAGAGACCAGCGCTCTGTTTCGGTACATGCGAGACTTCGGCCACACTATCGACCGGAACAACGCTCAGAAAATTGTATCTTGTCATTCAACTATCAATAGAGATATCATACAATCTACAGAGAGATTTGTGGTAATAAAAAGAGTGTGGTTTAGAGAACTGAAGAGGGTATGTTGAAATGGTTTGGACCTATGGAGAGAATGAGTGAAGAAAGGTTGACAAAGAGGATATATGTATCAGAAGTGGAGGGAACATGGAGAACGGGGAGACCAAATTGGAGGTAGAAGGATGCAGTGAAAAAGATTTTAAGCGATCGGAGCCTGAACATGCAGGAGAGTGAAAGGCCTGCATGGGTGGTGAATTGGATCGCTGTGCTATACAGGGGTCGAGGTGCTGACAATGGACTGAACCAGAGCATGTGTATCGTCCAGGGTAAACCATGGAAAGGTCTGTGGGACCTGGTAGCGGATAGGGAGCTGTGGTTTCGGTGCATTACACATGACAGCGAGAGAATGGATGTGATCGGATGTGGCCTTTCTTCGTCTGTTCCTGGTGCTACCTCTCCGACGCAGGAAACGGCGATAAAGTAAAAGAAGAAAAAATAAGCGTATGTATCGGCACCTCAACAAAGCTGACTGGAAAAATTTACAAAAATCTTTTCTGACTTTCCTAGGGTAGATTACTGTCTCGTATATGGTTATGTTTCTCACTCCGCCAAACGCATAGCGTATTGTAGCGGGAATGGAAGCATTTATCACCTCTTCCTCCAAGACGACCTTTTCTAATCCATGCTTCAGCTGTTCCTGTTCTCAGGCCAAACAGGCAAGGTACCAGGCATATCGAGCTTGGAAAAACTCTCTTTCCTTCAATTACCATTCAACATTAATCACTGCCCGTAATCATTGCAAGTACATTACCCGTGAGGCTATGCGTCCTTTGTTCAAAGGAAGTGCGATAACCTCTCTTCGTTATCCTCTAATAGGTATTTCTGGTCTTTAGCTAAGCGAATCACTAACAACTTCTGTCGCTCTACTTTTCCTTTACTTTTCCGTCCTGAGGGTACTAACTCCAACTTGGATAACTCTAACATTCTTTCATCCCCTGATGCTCCTCTTACTAATCCAATTCCCCCTCCTCGTAATACCTTTTCGGACTGTCCGAAAAGCTCTCTGTCAACACACAAGCTAGGCTTCTGGTCTTAATGATATCCATCCTCATGTAACTGAAAGAGTGTGCCTCTGAACTCGCACTTATGCTTGCTCGTCTATTCCATGTCCGTTTAAAAACCAGAACGTTTTCTTCTCTCTGATCACCAGTGCGAATTCCGTAAGGCTACACCCCTTCGGGTGATATTCTTTAATGTTTCACGAATGTCTTACTAATCCGTGAAAGGTTTTGGGGAATCCTATGTAGTTGCCCTTGACATATCAAAAGCTTTTGATAGGGTGTGAAACCGGGGTCTGATTCATAAGCTCCCTTCTTTTGGCTTCCCTCCCGCACTTTACTCTCTCATATCAAGCTTCTCTCTGGCCGATCTATCTCCTGGACTGTTGATGGATCAGCCTTCCCCCTCTCCCTTTTTCTACCAGCAACGGTGTCCCTCAAGGTTATGTCTGTCCCCTACAATTTACTCATTTTTATCAATGATTTTCTCTCTTTCACAAATAACCAAATGCACTCATATGCTGACGACTCAACACTGCATTCCTCCACATTCTTCACTTCTGCTTCTTCTTCTCTCACTCGATCTGCGTCTCCTCTTGACACAACTTTCTCAGTAAACTCAGCTTTGGACAGGATATCATAATGGGGTTAACGAAATCTGGCTAAGTTTAATACCTCCAAGACCCAGTTTCTACTAATCTCGCTACAGAAAATTCCTCAAGACTTTCTTGTTGCCTTTGACGGTTCTGTAATTCCACCTCTTGACTTAATAAACATACTTGGTATGTTTATCAACCATTATCCACTCTTTCTGGAAACCCACTATCATGGATGTAGATAAGGCTGCCTCTAAGAAACTGGGGTTCATGTTTAGCTTTTGGAATTCCTGTAATTCTGAACAGTTTCTCCGTTTATGCAATGGACTGATCCGTCCTTGCATGGACTGCATTTCTCACATCTGGGGTGGTTATAGCTCTGCATCTTTACTTGACAGACGTGAGTCGAAAGTGGTCCGACTTATAAACATTCCCAGGAGAACTTAAAACTTGACCCACTTGCCCAACGCCGAATTGTTGGTTCACTCTCTTTCTTCTGTTGATATTACTTTGGTTGATGCTCATGAGAGCTGGTTACGTGTGTGCCCCAACCACTAGCTAGACCACAAAACACTCGGTAAGCTCTTGCTTCACACGATTGCTATGTGGCCATTAGCAACTCAAGAGAGGGCCGTTTTGATAACTGTATCTCTCCCTGCACTTCAATGTTTTGCCGCTTTCTACCCTCTCATGTCTTTCCCAGCAACTATGACCTGGCATATTTCGAAAGACATATTTTTCACTTCCTCCAAGATTTATAAATACTTTACCTTGTCTCTTTTTTTTCCCTTTCCAATTTCTCTTTATGTTTCTATTCAGGCCTGGCCTTGATGTGGATCCTCCAACGTATATATATATATATATATATATATATATATATATATATATATATATATATGTGTGTGTGTGTGTGTGTGTGTGTGTGTGTATCTTTCTCCCTCCACCTAAAATTTCACTACGAAAGTACTTAACAGAAATGACATCACAAAAATGGTGAATTACTTTTACATCCAATTTACAATTACGTTTACATCCAATACAGAGTGTGAAAAAATCTTACCCCAAATTTTCACTCAGTATCTCCTACAATTCCATGTATCCCATCCATCACCTTTATGTATCATTTGCCTCTAACGTCCATTACATACCCTTAAATACCAGGCTGGCTATTAACTGGCAATCGTCTGCTCCAGTTATGATAATCAGTCTCACCTTCAGTATAATCAACCACCCCGGGAGATGTATCGTCAACGCAGAGGACAAACTTGAGCGTCAACCCCTGAGGCCGTAGTCAACGCCAACGTCACTGGCCGGCAACGCTGACTTTGGCCAACTTACACAGAGGAAGACAAACTGCGACAGACCACTGGGTCCATGTGTGGCAGTGGAACACCTGCTTTCTTACGTAAACACTCACGCTAAAAGGAAAAATATAAATGTATATTTCTTGCCCTGGTGTGTCGAGTCGTCTCGCACCAAATCAATTAATCGAGATGTGTGTGTGTGTGTGTGTGTGTGTGTGTGTGTGTGTGTGTGTGTGTGTGTGTCACACCTAACAAGGGGGGTGTTAGCGTCTTGTCCAACCCTTCAGTTGTCAACGTAACTACTGACGTTTAGATCTGGGTTGTTAACGAAAATGTTTGAAAAGAAAAGTTTAAAGATAAGTATAGATGGCATGTGTGTGTGGGAGGGGGCGGGCGAGGCTCATGGGAATAGACGTTAAGTTTGATGAAGGCATTTCACAGGCCATTACGGAGCCATGAGCGCATCTACGCCCTCCCAAATTTCAGGTGAAGTTAACCAATCTGCGTTATAGTCCCGGGTCGACGGGAGTTAAGGCTTCAGCCCGAGGGGTTACATCAAATGGCATCTTAACACATAGTCCCTTAACTCTAAACGTAGTAGCCCCAGCCACTACAGGGTGACATCTTGGCCAAGAATGTTATGGTGGTGGTGTAAATGGCATCACGTTAAACCTCCTGGCCCCTTTAAGGTCAAGTGAGAGACGAAAGGTCAACATAGCCAAAGGTCGCACTCGAACACCGCGCCGTCGTGCTCAAGGTTCTTACCGTCGTGCCAAAGGGTCGTAACCGTCGTGCTTAAGCGTCGAACCCTCGTTCTCAAGGATCACAACATCGTGCTAGGGGACCAGGTCGTCGTGCTCAAGGATCGTATCGTCGTGCTGAAGGATCGAACCGTCGTACGCACGGGGGACTGACCGAGACAGACATCTCAACACACAGGTGGCCAGTGCGACTGGCGAGTGAAAACAAGTTTCCTTCATCATCTTCTTCTTTCTTTCAGAAGTTATCGTATCAGCCTTAAGGTATGACAGCAGTAGACATCTTCACACAAGCTTTGACAGCGGCTGTCATTTTGCTCAGTGACCGACAGCAGGTAAGCATTCTGTCGAGAGACTTAACACAGTCTGTCACCTTAACACCTTTGACGAGAGGATCGACTCGTTTTTTTTTCAAGGCTACACATCACAGGTTCTGACTCTGGTTTACTTTGGTTTACATCTTACCGCAGGCGGTCACGAACTGGATGACACCGTGGTTTACACCTTAGCACATAGCAGTTGAAGTTACCTTTAACAATACAGCTACCGTGGTTTACATCTTAACACAGTTTATTTCTAGGAGTTGAGATAAATGAAACACGTTTCTCACAACTGTTTACTTTTCTAACACAGGAATTGATTTGCGATAACGCGACAACACAGCTTTCCACACAGCTGTTGATATCCTAACCACGA
The DNA here is from genome assembly GCF_036320965.1 of Panulirus ornatus. Taxonomy (NCBI): domain Eukaryota; kingdom Metazoa; phylum Arthropoda; class Malacostraca; order Decapoda; family Palinuridae; genus Panulirus; species Panulirus ornatus. The sequence continues at coordinate 25,510,389 of NC_092224.1, read as the reverse complement.
GCTTCGATAGCGGTCCTTATCTTAACACAGGCACTTCCTGATGGCGCTTTAACACCTCAACATATATATATATTTTGACAGCAGGTTACTGTTGTTGACCTTAACAGCCTTTGATCTATCAACACAGGTGTTGCGAGCCGGGGGAAATCACTCTCGATGTTTTTTTGTTTTTTCTTTTTTTACAAAAGGAGTTCAACTCTTCACACGACAGTTCAGTCCACGTCGTATGACCCTATGTTGTTGAGGATTGCCACGCATCCTACAGAAACCTGTGACTGACGCATGACCAAATAAAATGGAGTTTGGACTAATACTGATATTTCTAGCAATTTTCAACTAGAAAGTTTTTTTCTAGATTTTCATGGCTATACTTAAGCATATCTTGCTGCCTTGGATTTAGCAGCTTCCGTGGGATTTGGGCTGATGGAAAGCGACTTCGAATCAACAACAAACCATAGTTTGTTGGGAGCCTTCGAATTCTCTAGTGTTGGGTTGATGGAGGCGGCCTAGAGAAATCCAGTGTTGATAAGCAAGACTTCCAAACTCTGGCCATCTTGTAAGACTTATCAAGGGTGTGAGTGAACGTAAAAGGAACTGGCGGTAGTGAAATCCTTGTTGATGAGTGGCTTAAGCATTCGTACACCGAGAAACTTTCACACTCGTGTGAGACGAAACAGTTCGAAGCTCTGGCCTGTATACACTACTGAAGCCCTTGACTGACACGTCCAGTTGGGATGACACAGGATTCTCAGGTAATTTTTCTTCATTATCTTCAAAATCCAAGTTGTATGTAGAAAGCGAACAACATCTAAGTGTAACTATTGTGATGAAGCAAAAAATAAATATATATATATATATATATATATATATATATATATATATATATATATATATATATATATATATATATATATATATATATATATATATACGTATGGTAATTTATTTAAAGTACGGTATTTGATGTCGCTTGCTCATGCTATGGCGTTTATAAAGAGTTAACTAATGGTGAGCTGGAGCCAATTATGAATTTGCCCTTTGAGGGTATTCTTTTACTATGAAAAGCACAACTCCAGTATAGAATACGTTCAGTGGTGAAGTTGTTAAATTGTTGGTTTACTGTAATGTTCATTGATGAGATCATTTCAGACTAAAGCATCAGATTTCGAATACAAATTTCCTGTGTTATTTGGTGAACCCACTGGTTGCTTTATGATCATGTGGTTTTAGTCTGTCATGCTTTGGAGTATAATTACTACCAAACAAAACCTTCGTTACGTATGCACTTCAACTAAATCGTAATGTTTACAGTTTAGTGACGGAGTGATTAGCTATCAACAGCCACTGGATGTAAACATTCGCTGTATAATGATAAGAGACGTTTATTCATCTAAGTTTTACTTGAAGAAATGTTCTGATAATTGCGCTACTCGATTTAACCCTTCAGCATTCAAGTGTTACTGGACGTCAATGTGTTTCTTGTCATTCAAGTGTTTCTTACGACCTGGAGGCTTAAGTACCTCGAATGTTACATAGCTGAGAGTTATGGGATCATCTGTGTTCACAGATGAAATCTGGGGAATTTTCCCGAGTTCCCAGGTGGAGTGAGGTAGTTCGATAACTGAACGAGGATTACAGGAACTTCAGTATGACTAAGATGTTTCAGGTGAATTCAGGAAACACAATGTTGTGGTTTTGGTACGAATTGTAGATACGAACTGATACGAGAAACACGAGAGTCTTGGACTGGGATGAAGCGATTAAAGGACGGATCGTCCAGATAAATCAAGCGTCCCCTCACCTCCCGGGCTGGAGACCAGCCGGGAGCATCCTCCCTTCTGCTGGCGCTGTGTTGACCGGCTGGGCTAACACGGTAGCCAGCGGACTGCTAACACTAGTGACACGGGCGGTAAAACCAGGTGGGTCAACTCACCAAATGTCATCATAAAGTCTCCATACGGGCTGTCTGGTGGGGTGGCCATGGCGAAGGTTGTCTTGGGTTGGTGGTTGGAGGCGGCGGAGTTGGTGGAGGCGCGGGGGAAGGTGAGGCCCCGATGGTTGCTGGGTTGTGGGCGTGGATAGGGGGGAGGGGGGGAGAGAACTGAAGCACTAGTGGGCGCGGGGCATCCGGGAGCACACGCCAGCCAGACGCACACACACACAGCACGGGGAGCTAACAGCAGACTGGCCTCGCGCCGCCTCCCAGCCTGCCACCGCTCCCCGCGCCTCCCTCCACCCCCTGCCTCCCCCGACACGCATCTCCACCACCACCCGCGCCTCCCTCCCCTTCTTCCTCCCCCGACACGCATCTCCACCACCACCCGCACCTCCCTCCTTCCCCTTTCCCCCCCAACTAGGCATCTCCACCACCATCGGTGCCTCCCTCCTACTCTTTCTCCTGCAACAAACATCTCGACCACCACCTGCGCCTCCATCCACCCCATCAGCCCGTACACGCATCTCCTCCACCACCACCACCTCCACCATTACTCGTCCCTCCTCCCCTCCCGCCCGCGACACACTTCACCACAACCACCACCACCACTACCAGCGTCTTTAACTAATCCTCCTGCCCCCCCGGCACTTATTTCCACCACTAAGACAACCACAATCAACACCACAACCACTCAAACCTCTGTCCGCCTCCTCCGCCCCGATGATCCATCTCCACCAGCAACACTGACCATACCTCCCTCCCGCTGCAACACGCACCTCCACCAACACCACCGTCACTAGCGAATAACAGATAAGCATCAGTTGTAGGAGATATCAACAACACTAACATAAACTGGAATCATACAACAGGTGGCCATGAGGGACACAGGCTAAATGATTGAACAGATTACTTTCTAAACCAAATGATCCAAGACACAACGAGAGGCGGTCATACTTTAGATTTAGTGATGATCAAAACAGAAAATTGATGAACATATGTGAGGTAGGTGAGAAGGTAAGTAACAGTGATCACAATATCGTCTGATTCACTTTGCACTGCCGGTATGATTCACTGTGCACTGCCGGTATGATTCACTGTGCACTGCCTGTATGATTCACTGTGCACTGCCGGTATGGTTCACTGTGCACTGCCGGTATGATTCACTGTGCACTGCCTGTATGATTCACTGTGCACTGCCGGTATGGTTCACTGTGCACTGCCGGTATGATTCACTGTGCACTGCCTGTATGATTCACTGTGCACTGCCGGTATGGTTCACTGTGCACTGCCGGTATGATTCACTGTGCACTGCCTGTATGATTCACTGTGCACTGCCGGTATGATTCACTGTGCACTGCCGGTATGGTTCACTGTGCACTGCCGGTATGATTCACTGTGCACTGCCGGTATGATTCACTGTGCACTGCCGGTATGATTCACTCTGCACTGCCGGTATGATTCACTATGCACTGCCGGTATGATTGACTCTGCACTGCCGGTATGATTCACTCTGCACTGCCGGTATGATTCACTGTGCACTGCCGGTATGGTTCCAAAGACCACGACAAGATGATGACCATCTTTAGATTAGCAGACTTTGATCAATGGAACCACGACCCAGGTAACGCATAAGCTTAGAAACAGTTGAAAATATGAGGCGAGACTGCAGAAGTACAATACCTTCCTCCAAAGAATCAGCGTGCCCGAGATGGTTGAAAAGGAATTATAGAAGCGAGAAACCAGGGCGATTGAATAAAGCTATCAATGTTTTGTCTAAACCTATATGAAAGGTTTACATGGTACCTAAGTCAAAAGGAAACAAAGAGGACCATGAAATGTGCGTAAGGTTACAAAGACGGTGAAGAGAGGAAATAAGAAACAGTAGAAGAAATTTCGCAAAAAGAATTTCTCGACACATATCGTCACCACCACCACAAACCACATGTATCTCCCGCCACCACCCTTACTACCCCTAGCACGCATCTCCACCACTACCACAACCCTCACCAACAACACTCACCACCACCTCCCTTCACCTCTACCTCCTCCATCACCTTTTTCCCGGTAGTATGGTTTGAGAAGAAGGGGAGAGTAAGTATTGTAATGGAAGAGTTAAAGAGCATAAAGGGAGAGTAAGTATTATAATGGAAGAGTTAAAGAGCTTATATATGTGTATGGTGCAGGTTCTGCGGCGGTGTGTCTGGGAAAGTTTTCAAGAAACGTGAGTTTGATGCCTTATTGATACCCTCGCCAGACTGGGTGTGTGTGTGTATGTGTGAGGATGATGTTCTTCGTCAGTTGAGCGAAGGAAAAGTAGCTAAAGCTTAGCAAAGCATTATTTTGTTGTGGGGTATCGATGGATGGATGGCCGGTGGTTCTGTTAGAACCTTCTCTCCAACCCTCTCTCCCGCCTCCGATGAATATCTCCAACACCACCACCACCACCCACGTCTCCCTCCCACATCTCCCTCTCTCTTACCCCGCAACGTGTATGCCTACCATCACCACTGCCATCCGCACCTTCCCCTTACCCATCCTTCCCTCCCCTCTGCAATACGCATCTCTACCACCACTTACGCCACCTGCCTCAACACACATCTCCACCAGTTACACCACCACCACCACCACCGCCGCCACCACTCGCAACTCTCTCCATCACTATCTCCCGCACCAACACACAACCCTATCATCATCTCTCCCCCACGTCACTCATTTGCCTCGACACACCATCGCTACCCTTCTACCCCGAGCCATCCTCCGCCTCTAACGCTCATCTCCATCACCTCTCTAAACACTTCCCTACCATGCATGCAGCTCACAAACAAACATCCACTAATTTCACCACCACTGTCTCTTTTCACACACTTCCCATCCGTCGCCAACGCCACGCTGAGTCTGCCAGTACAATATCCTCTCCCCCCACCTCTAGTCCTCACCGCATCTCCAACATGAATCTCAGCTAATTCTTCACCCACCATCCCTCTCCCGCGCCCTCAGTTATCGTCCAACATTTGTCCCCATCAACTCCTAAACCACCTTTCCCAAACGACACCTATCCATCCCTATCATATGGCGTCTCCACCAACTCCTCCACCATTACCCCCCACCCCTTACACTTCCCACTACCTCTAACGTGCATCTCCACCAACTCCTCCACCATTACCCCCACCCCTTACACTTCCCACTACCTCTAACGTGCATCTCCACCAACTCCTCCACCATCAATCCTTAACCCTCACATTTCCAAACCATTCTAAAATGCATCTCCACCAATCCATCCTTCCCCACCTCGTCTCCCTCGCAACCACCTCCATGGCCTATCCCTCGCATCACCACCCACCACAAATTCCATCTCTTTTCATCGTCTGCCACCCATCACCAACATTGATCTCCGCCACCTACTCCGTCAACAGTGTCGTCCACATCTCTCCCCCACTCCCTTTGCGTCTAACCCGACCTCAACACACATCACCATCACCGCCTCTGCCACTTCGAAAATCTCCATAAACCCTCTCTCTCTCTCTCTCTCTCTCTCTCTCTCTCTCTCTCTCTCTCTCTCTCTCTCTCTCTCTCTCTCTCTCTCTCTCCCTATACCACCAACACTACCACACGACTGAACACGATGAGATGATGAGGAATGATCATCCACACTGAGAGAGGAGAGGGGGAAGACAGCTGGCGACAGGACGGAACCCTGAATGAAACCAGTGTTGATATAGGATAGAAGGGCGAAGTTGCAACGTCTCAGCGAGGATCATAAATGCACCAGTACCACGTCCGGGAAACATCCACCCCCCCCATTAACATCTTCAGAGGACACCAGCGCCAAGCCAGGAGAGTGGGGTTACACGTTTCCCGCGTCGCCTCGTCCCGTCAGACGCTGGTGAGGGGCGGACGGGGTCCTGCCTGGCATACACACAGGTGGATGGAGGATAGAGCCCGACGCCTGGGGAAGATGGATGCCGCCCTAGGGAGGAGAACCCGATGGTAAACAGATTATCTCAAGCCTCACCTTCACACACACACACACACACACACACACACACACACACCCAGAGCCAGTTACTGACAGAGTCGCTACCCTGACACACTTTGACCTAACCTCTCTCTCTCTCTCTCTCTCTCTCTCTCTCTCTCTCTCTCTCTCTCTCTCTCTCTCTCTCTCTCTCTCTCCAGTGCATGAATGAGGATCTAAGCTTTTTTTTGCCAAAGCCATATAAACCGGACAGACAGACTGTCTCGCGTGACACAATAACTTCAAGTGACTAAAAGGCACGTATACTGGACCCTCAGACTTCATGGACGAAGGCCGACACTCTGTCCGTTCCAAGTGAGACTAACGCATAGTCACTAAATACACAAGAACAATACAATGAAGTTGTTTTATATCTCTCTTTATATGAGTGGGTGGGTGGGTGAGGGGGTGGGGGGGTTGTGTAGGATACATCCCCTTTCCCTTCAGTCATCGTCTACGACACGCTGGGAATATACGGGTAAAAGTCATGTTCAGCAACGCAGAGAGCTACACCACGAAGGTATATATATATATATATATATATATATATATATATATATATATATATATATATATATATATATATATATATATATATATTATAATTTTTACTCTCGTACTTTTACGCCGTTTCCCGCGTTAGCGATGTAGTGTCATGAACAGATGAAGAAGACAGGCCACGTTTGTTGACATTTATTTTCTAGCTGTCGTGTGGAATGTACCGAAACCACATCCCCCTATCCTTGATTAGGACCGAGACACATATAATGCCCTCCTGACAGCAGGATTCAAACCTCTATTTGTGGGGGAGTGATTCCAATCCTACTGTCAGGTGGGTATTTTGTGTTTTATGAAAGAGTGCGCTCACTGCACTATATTCGTATATCTATTTATTCATCTATCTATGTATCTCAATATATATATATATATATATATATATATATATATATATATATATATATATATATATATATATATATACATATATATGGGGGAGGGGACGAAGGTTCTGGGAGCGATAAAGAATGTGTGGAGAGAACGTTATCTCGAGAGCAAAAATAGTAGTTCCAAAAAAACTATATGATTGCGAGACGGGCTATAGATAGGGTTGTGCGGAGGAGGGTGGATGTGTTGGGAATGAAATGTTTGAGGAAAATATGCGGTGTGAGGTGGTTTCATCGAGTAAATAATGAAATAGGAAGAGAGATGTGTGGTAACAAAAAGGTGTGCTTGAGAGATCAGAAGAGAGTGTACTGAACTGGCTTGAAATATGGAGGAAATGAGTGAGCAAGGACTGACAAAGGATAAATGTGCCATAGACGAGGGAAGAAGGAGAAGCGGGAGACTAAATTGGAGGTGGAAGGATGGAGTGAAAAATATCTTGAGCGATCGGGGCCTGAACATAAAGGAGGGTAGAAGGTGTGCGCGGAACAGAGTTAATTGGAACGATGTGGTATACTGGGGTCGACGTTCTGTCAATGGATTAAACCAGGGCGTATGAAATGTCTGGGGTAAACGATGGAAAGGTCTGCGGGGCCTGGTGTGGATAGGAGCTGTGGTGTCAGTGCATTACACATGACAGCTAGAGAAGGGATTACTATTCTTCCAAATTACATTCCTGTTCCTCAAGCCAGTTATGATTGACTTATCTGGTTCCGCAATCACTCGTGAACCCGTAGGACACCGCGCTACCTCTGATCACAGGTCTGTATTGGCCAGACTGGCCATCCCACGGAAGGGGAAGAGAACACTGTTCACGCGAAATGAATATAGTTTGGGGAAAGACAAGCATGAGATACGCTCAGAACTAGTTGCTATTCATTGAATGGCCCTGCTGCATGGTAATGCAAGCAAACAAGCGCTTGGCTTCCCTACTCACATTTTAGTCCTTCGTATCCAATATATACCTTAGTGGGAGAATGTGACCAAGTCATCAGACCCAACCTGGCTTAGCTACCGTTGCTGGGAGGCAGCTGAAGCCAAACACACACACACACACAGGATGGACTCAGTGTAAATGACATCACGCCACACACAACGGCAAAGCAAACATGGAGGAGGCGCAGCGCCGGACGGTCTCCCAGATAGCAACATACACCGAGAGGAAATTAGTCCTGGCAGTAATGGCTCCAGGATCTTGCGGGGTCCTAGTTAAAGAATGTCAAGAACACTCACCAGCCGTCCAGGGTTAACCCACCGCTGAAGAAAGAGAGGGAGAATGGAACTGCGTCCTCCAGCAGTCGGAAGGACATCGGCGAATCTGTACGTAAGTTCCAGGACCCACAGAGACTGTCGCCACGGTCTGGAACTTCTACTTCTTACCGAGTCCCAGCTGACAAAACATTTTCCAGTGTCTATCGTCCTCTGAGACCGCTACTTCCTCACGTTAGCTACGAGGTTCGGATATCACAAGCTATCATGGGATTGCCCTTTGCTTGCATCACTTGTCCCTTTACGGTCCTATATCTTCACGAGGTAAATGACCAGTCAAGTAAAAACAAGAAATATGTATGTCGTCTCACTCCATACAAAATTGGGTCAAGAAAAACTGGAGGGCCAAAATTGGAGAATGATATCTCAATTCCCCATCGATTATATATTTCTGAAACCATTTTTTTCCCAGCCGTCACTCATCGACCAGGATCGTTTGCTGAAAGACATTTTGTATGCAGCCAGAGGAGACCGGTAGCGGAGCTGCCTGGCACCAGGGGTTAATGTGAAGCCAAAAGCAGCTAAATACGTCATGGTTTATACAGTTAGCGCCTCTGAGCACGAGTGTCGATCAAGTCCTCTCACAGGACTTCATGAGCCGAGTATCACTGAAATTCTTCTATGTAATTATGGTGATAATCTAAATGGCGACCACGCCATTATGGTGATTATCTAATGAAAGATAACTCGCGGAGGAAATGAAACGGACCGGTAAGAATAACGGAAATTGATGGCTGCCGAGACTTGATCACACACCAAACACAATTTCAGCAACTTACTCTCTTCTCAGGACCCTTGAAAGTCTCACATGACGACTCGGGTTATGAGGGAGAACAATTAACAACTGTTGTGGTGGATTGGACGACCCACCACATGCAATTGGGAACGGGAAAATATCGTAGGACAGACAGCAGTTCTCATCCTATATCAACTATATTTTCCACGGTAGAGAATGATCCTCGTTAGGGAAATATATTGACGCTGGGGTTGACAAGAGCCTCGAACAAATGTTTGTGGTTTCAAAGGCGATGGAACGATTAGGTCATGAAAAGTAGTGCGCCATCCAGTTGCACACTTCATTCACTTTCTCACACCCTTCACGCTTCCCCTCCGCCACTCCCACCCGCTTAGAAAAAGAAGTTGCAGTCTCAGAGGCAATGCTTCCCACACTAGGTAGGAGTTCCGATGTAGCAATATCAAATTAGATACGCTTATCAAATTCTGGAAAGTGACACATTTAAAAATAGAAAAAAAGGGAGGCTGTGGGTGGCTACGTACAATTAACTACATAAGTTTGTTCCACAATTTTCGTGTCTGTGGAGACGGGAGACGTCAAACATCACTCACAATGATACGTTCGGCATTTTGAACTAAAGTTCGACGCACGTCTCAGGTGATGGAACGTCTGTCTGGACGTTGGCCAGCGTCTCTGTGATGAAGGCGCTGAACACTTGTGCTAACCTCTGTTGAGTACTGTAGCTACAAGGACAAGGGGCGTCCTGCGTCACATATCGCTGTAAGGAACGAGGAGTAAAATCTTTACGAGATGGCTGGACATACCAGCATTATGTGTCCTACGACACACACACACACACACACACACACACACACACACACACACACACACACACACATACGTGAAATAATATTCTCCTGGGTGTCTTACCCACGAACGTCTGAAAACAGAATGTCTGTGTCGGCTCTGAAGTCGGAGAATAGCAATTCCAGGCTCACAAGGGATACCTAAATCAGTGACACTCTGTTCGTCCCCCTCAACTCTTCTTTTCCTTCTATAACTCAGATACCACCATACCTCCCGTCACAGCCTCCTCAGATACCACCATACCTCCCGTCCAACCTCCTCTTATGCCATCATAACTCCCGTCTAGCCTCCCGTCCATCTCCTCCATGGGTATCAGTTTGACACTGTCCACCTGAATCTTCTCTATCATCTCTCAGATCTGTTCAGCCTGAGTCGAACGACTTCAGTGTGTGTGTGTGTGTGTGTGTGTGTGTGTGTGTGTGTGTGTGTGTGTGTGTGTGTGTGTGTGTGTGTGATGAGTAATAATGGATATATCCATTATCACTCATTTCAACATGACAAGAGTTAAATCATCATCATTTCAATCTATGTTCCTTAGGGCATTACGTATTTGCAGTCCAGAGTTTACTGATGATGAGTTTGAGAAGATATATTCTATTGGATCTAAGTTAAAGTACCCTAGATCTTTCATTGATAAATCCCTTAAGTTAGTAAAGAAATCATTTTATAGAGTTGAACCCAAACCTCCTAGTGACACCAAGAATCTTTTAGTTCTCCCTTTTAATAATAATCTTACTTTACTTCTTATGTTGCTTAAATCCTTTTGTATAAATGTTTCCTTCAGCAACAATAATACTATAAAGAATATCTTAATCAGGAACTGACAAGAAAATTCTCCTGGGTGCATCTACAGAAATTGTGATAAGTTTTATGTTGGGCAGACTGGTAAGGATCTTTCTGTTAGACTTAAGCAACATAAATATAGTATAAGAACAGGACAAGAATCAAATGCCTTGTTTAATCACATTAAAAATTACGATCATTGTATTGACTGGAGTAATGCCATCTCAATTATCAACTCTAACTCCAGTACCACGAGAAATGTCACTGAATCTTCTATTATCAAATCCACAAAGAATTATAACCTTAATATTAGTGAAGGTCTATACAAATTGGATGGCTTTATTGTTGATAAAATTTGTAAACACTTCCTCTCCTTGTCCACATAATAAATTTATGATACGCTCGTTGTGAGTACGACAGGCCCAAGGTAGAGTGTGTGTACGACAGACCTATGATGACGCGTAAGGCAGGCCTGGGTTAGAGTGTGTGTGTGTGTAAGGCAGGCTTACGGTAAAGTGTGTGTACGGCATACCTATGGTCGTAGTATCAAAATCACGAGGAACAAACTTTCGCTATATTATGATCATCAGTTTGTAGCTATACCTCTCTCACTGCCTCTCACTTGCCTGTTACTTTGTTCCAGATGCCGCCCACTGAAGTGTCACCCTCTCCTTATCATCACTTATCTACCGGTCGACCTACTTTCATCCACACTCAACCAACTTTTCCTTCCTCTCTTACCGCTGCGCACCCTCCCTATCACACCCTCTCCTCACACCCACTCACTTCTGTCATTCATCTCACCGACGCTGGCCTATCTTTCACTCTCTTTCCTCTCACACCTACTTACCGATGCCATTCTCTCACCGCCACTCGCCTATATGTCACTCTCTCCTCCTACATGTCATTCTTATCGCCTCGCAGTTAATTATTTGTCACTGTGCTAGCATCGTCGCTGACCTATAACTCTCTTCCTCTCACCGCCAATTGCTTGTATCTCTTCTCTCAGACACACTCACCTGGTTGACACTCTCTCTCCTCAAGGTGACACAGACATAAACCATACAGTCTTGTGACTTTTTTCCGCCTAAGTCCCATTGTCATCGTATATCTAAGGCGTCTACAGCTTTCTTCAAAAAAAAAAAATTTTACAACCTTTTCTGTGCTTCTGTGGTTCCTCCATTGCTCAAGAACTCGTCTGTCTATGCTGTCGACACTCTCCTGAAAAACATTCACCGTCACCTCTCCTCTTCTCCTTCATCATCCGTCTCTTCCTCCTCCTCTTCCTCCTCTTCTCCTTCATCATCCGTCTCTTCTTCCTCCTCCTCCTCCTCCTCCTCCACCCTTCCATCCCACCACCCTCTTCCTGGAGTTCCACACGGGATGGTTCCACCATCATCCCCCTCGTATGACTTCATTGGCCCTTAAAGTTAAGATGGGGAGAGATCCCCCTCCACAGCACCGGGTTTAATTTGCTGTACTTCAGACGTTTCCAGGAACTGGTTGCAGCTCTGTATCTCTGCTCCTGCCCCCGACCTCCTCAACTATGCTGACCTGTAGTTCTTCGTCTCCAATCTGGCAAGGCGAGGTACCCAGGAGAGCTTGCCTCACGATCCTTCCAATTCTCTCCTCGTGTTAGACCACTTCCCCCTGACTCACACTATTGCTATGATACTCTAACTAGAAATCTCACACGCCTTTCTTCTTATAGACACGGATACTAACGCTTACATCAGTATAAGACTTACTGACACCGCACCGTCATCACACGGTGACATTCCTGGTCATTCAGTTGTCAAAGAAATTCATCCAAGTGACACTGTTTGCCATACTCGTACCATTCTCACCCGTCAAGTCACAAGGGAATAACAGCTCGAATAAAGATGTCACCTGCAGGTCCACAGTAACACAGTAAGTGTAGCGCGTGCCTCTCAGCCACACGTTCGGGTGTTCAGAGATAACGTGGAAAGTGACGTATATTATCAATTCGTATACTTGATGAGTGTCAACGTTGCAAGCTTATCTTGATATCGCACGCTGTATTAGTGCAATGTTGAGACAGATCAACCTAAACACAGGTTAAGAGTTAAGCCACTTGTGCATTTTGACAGTCACGTTTAATCACGTCTTGACGTAGTACTTCGCCTCACCAGCAGTGGATTCACCAAATATTCAGCTCACAACTATGTTTTTAAAATCAATGGCTAGAGTTCTCATCAGGCCAGACCTCGAGATTCTCCACTCTTCCATCCGGTATAAAACTCCGAACACCTGAGGATTTTACTCTTAAAGTTTTTTTCCATAAGGATTTCTGCCCATTCGAGGCGCCAGGATTTTTTTTTTGAAAATTTTTGTAGAAAAGGTTTTTTTTTTCCAAGCACTTAAGAGATCACTTCCATCGGCTAAACCTGGTCATCTGGCTCATGGTTGGTGAGAGGAATTGTAGATTTCGTCAAAGCCACGAATTCTACCACAAACTAAGGACGAGTCATAGTTCAGTCTAGTCTACGATAATGTAAATACTGGTAATCATCAGCAGTGGTGTATATCCTGAAGCAGACCACAGTTGGAAGCGTCTGGCAGCCAAGTGGAGCGCCCTCCCTCTGGCGTCAGTCGGCGGGACCCATTCGCCCAGACTGGAGACGACGCTGAGCTGAGGACGTTGTGGGGAAACTCTTAGGTATTGCCAACCCGTGTTTCACACACACACACACACACACACACACACACACACACACACACACACACACACACACACACACACACACACACACACACACACACACTCTTACATATGTATTTTTTTTTAATGAGATGGTTAGAGGAAGGAAAGTGTAAGGTTTTTTTTTTGTATGCATTAACAAACCCTTTGTTCCAAACTATCTATCATCCTATAAGATTTTGTAGAGACTGTCGAAGTGACTTAGGAGTAGTTAGACAATGGACAGACAAGCAGAGTTTTGTACTATATATATATAAATATATATATATATATATATATATATATATATATATATATATATATATATATATATATATATATATATATATGTGTGTGTGTGTGTGTGTGTGTGTGTGTGTATAAATTTCCACTAATAATATGGTGTCCAATCATACGTCAGGCAGGCAGTGTGTTGTCAGTTGGCTTGAGAAGGATGGCTGTCCTGGCAATATGGGGTTATGAAGGGGTAAAAAACAACTGGAGTGATTGCATACACCAGTGAACAAAGCTATTCCGCCGTTGTCCAAAGACACACAACAAAGGCTCGTTCCTGCTGGAGCGCAGAGTAAACCAGAGTATAAAGATCATTAACCAGTTGGTCAGTGGCACTTCAGCCCTCGGCAGCAGCAAGCAGACAAGGGCCCGGAGGGTACGAATCTGCTAGCTTCTAGTGAAAGTGCAGATAGCAGCGTTCTAATTCTGAGTTAAGGTTTGATCCTGAACTTGCCCTAACACACTTCCACCTCAGCAACATGGCTGTCGCCTACGTTACAAAACTTCAAGGTACTTAAAGCGCAAGAGATCCACTCGAGAGAGCAAGTTGAGAGTGGCGGATCATGTTAAACAGATGGGGCTGAGTACGGCTTCTGCCGGAGAGACAAAGGCTTCTGACGATGAAACAGATCATCATAGCCAGGTGATAGCTGCAGTGAAGAGGTCGGAAAATGACCGTCTAATTCAGTTTCGTCGCATTAAGTATTCTCTGTCCTCAGACACGGTTATTGAACCTCTCGTTGTACAGAGTAGGTTATCATTTCATGACATATGTTAATGTTACTTACATTTTCGGTCGTACGTACAACTGCATGGCACAAACACCAGTGTGTGTGGTGGGGGAGTCTTTAGCATCTTGACCATTGTTGTTGGGTAGAAATAAGTTTCCTTTTGGTGGCGCAAACACCAGTGTTAGGGCCTTTAGCATTTTGACCATTGTTGTTGGGTAGAAATAAGTTTCCTTTTTTTGGGTCTCAAGATTTTTCTGGACTTTCCTTTAAGGAAGCTCGTCTACCCACGAGGGTGAGTGCTCGCCGGGAATAGTAATCCATCAGTTCTACACTCAGTGCCATGGAGTGATTATCAGAACGCTCTATACCCAGCAATCTGCCCTAAAGGTAACCTTCATCTATGATGATGAGGCTGAGAAAAGGCAGTGAATGGCCCCCCCTCTGCTAGGTTGTGATGGATTGAATCCTCTTTTCGTCGGGTCAATTAAACCTCATGTTCTTGGAAGGTGATGTCTCGCTCAGCTTCGGAAAAGTCACACTGATTCCCACAGACAAGGTATACCCAAAACAGGTCCACCAAAATGCCTATGTTTAACAGTTGAAAATGGATATCTTAGCAGAATGGGACCTACAGCCCAAGAGAAGGACCAATATAACGGTAATACCCTACGTTTATGACCATAGGTCATGTTACACCACCTTTACAATCCATGGTAAGTGATAAGGAACAATGAAAAGAAACAGTGAAGGAGCAGAAAGGCTCCAGTGTTCTGTATGGTTCAGTTCCAGCGGTGGAGGCAGGCCCTGGCCTGTGTGTGTGTGTGTGTGTCTGACAAGGTTAACTGTCCTCCTGAATTAACACAGTAACCAGGGACGTTAATACTGCAGCTAGACTCCCTGGTTCAGCACCTGCAGGAGACAGTCTTATGTAGCAAATACAGTTGCGTTGGGCTCCTCTGGCTTCCTACTTCCCAGTTATAGTTATATGTTTGAACAAAATCACAAATAAAAGGTTACGAACTTCGAAGGTTGGGTATGCTAGTTCTTCCTCCCAACTTCCTAGTCGAGGATGCAGAGGATCTAAGTCTACAAAGCTGCAGGCTATTTCAGTGACTTGTATTGAACTTGTATTATCTACAGTGACGTATCCTACATTTAAGTTACGTATAATTATTTACAGATCATACGTTTTCATGAATGATTTCATCTAAGTCTACATGATCCGATTTTGTTGAACCATATCTTAGTATTTTCGTTAATTACAATCGACTGTGGATCAAGTCAGCTGTGGTATTAACAAAAGTATCTAACAATAGAGTGTTAAATCAGCCTTGGAGTTTGATTTTTTTTTTTTGCTTTGCTTTTTTTTTTCTGCTCGTCCCTTTCTTTAAGTGTCTCACCAAACAGCTACCTACTCCAAGCACTTCAGCACAGACTCCAAGTCGTCATCAGCCCCTCCTGCTCAGTGGTGATGTAGTCCTGCAGTACGTGATGGAGGAACATGCACGAGGATCGCCTATACGCTACCGCTGACGAAGAATGTGTGGCAACGTTACACTATCTTCCGCGACAATACGACCTGAAAGAATACGCGCAAATAGCAGCACCTCACTCTATCTACCCTGTGTTAAATGCTGAAAAAGATCACACAGACACAACCTCCACCTCACATCCCGTGTAAAGCCAATATCCATGTTAACTCACACTCAGACACAAAAAGGAGGTTCCTGTTCGCTAAGACATTAAGGCAAATGGAGATGTATGATGATGCCCCTTATGCCCTAGTGGGATCCCAGTGTATAATTCATCACCTGCACTGAATACTCACTATGAATATCCCTCAACACTCCCATCGACTGCATCGAGCACCCTCGGCAAATACCTCTGATATATTCCCGGCAAACTCTAATATTCCAGCGAAACTGTTCCTCATGTCTCCCTCGAAGGATCTTGATATTCTCGTTAAATGCACCACTCACCTTCCTGGGCGCCCATAAAACCTCGCCGGATGACCATTCAAAGACCATTAAAAAGGCACCTTAACCTCATCATTGCTCGAACTGCCGGAGATAAACCGGGTAAACCTAGCCTAATAGACAGACAACCTCCCCACCACACCAGCAGTGCACCTGACACGCCCACAGCCATCATAACACGCTTGTGAGCCACTTCATATGAACGTCTCCATGGTGATCGGGAAGCTAACGTGATGACTGGGATCTATTGGGACAACATCACCAATCATTCATTTATCTATTAACTTATCTATCGTCTCATCTAAGCCTATCCACATGAAACTGGTGAAATAGGAGGTCGTGAAATGATGAAGTTTCAATTTTCAACATTTCTATACATATCTAACGTAACAATGGATGAAATATTTCTAATTCTGTTCTACATGTGAATCACAAACGCAAGACAATCTCGATGGTTCTTGCAAGAACCGCATAACACCCTCGTCATTTGGATTGTAAAATGCCTCAGTAATGAATAATTCTCAAGATATGGAGGTCTGAGTCCTTACTGCAATCGAAGACGCAAACTTCTATACATCTTTAGCCAGCCTTGTATCCAGGCTCTGTTACTGCAGCCAGCCATGCTCTTCTCCCTGATCTGTGAAGAAACCTGACCGCAAAAATTACCACGTAAGATACCTGACGTTCTTACCAAACATATCTGCAGCATAGCTGATACATCTGCAGCCATATGACCCTCCAGCAGCCTACCTAACACACCTGAGACCAACGTGTCCCATACCTTTAACCCACTTGACGCAGCCTAGCCACACACGTGGACACTGCCAAACAGACCAACAACTGAAAGTGTATAATTACAACCTTATCTGCAAACCTGTAGTGAACCTAACTTCTTAAATCAACCATTATAACTGAACAAAATTAAAAATTGAAATGACAGATTCACTTTCGATGTTAATCACAAAAATATAACCTGATCTTTCTGTACTATAAATTTTGCATAGCCAGTCCTAACGCAACATGCTTACAACATATAGCAACAATAAGAAAGGCAGTGAGACATGAGATATGTGTTTAGATATTTGCTTTAGCAGAGGAAAAGAGATACGAGGAAAAGAAAAATATGACCACTTACAAGAGACGAACCATTTGAGAGATGTCGTCGACAAAATCCATCCTGTCTTGTCTGTTATCTTTTAACTTGCCAGATTTTCTGCCATTTAATTCAGGGGTTTTAAAAGTTTGAAGTTCCACGGCCGGGTTTACTCAAAGGCCAAGAGCCATCAGGTTACGCAAATAAGAAAATATCAAATTTGAAAGCAATGGGGTGAGAGTGATCGACAAGCAGGAGCAACTTAAGTTTCCACCGTCTGCCGATAGTTGGCGCTAGCTTACGTTTGTTGACCCTTGTGACGATGTAGATCAGACGACTCACCGAGTGAGAACCAGGATGTTACGCAGTGTTACGATAACCTTAGAGACGTAGGAGATTATGGAGAGTGTGGGTGCGATACTGCAAATCTCTCATTTAAAGGACAAAAACGAAAAAAAGTAAGGCACTAGCAGGCAGTAAGATAAGAAGCCTTCGTGTACAAGATGAAATCATTGTGGCGTCAGTCCTTATAACCTGATGATGGTGTGTAATCTCACTATTCCAAACATGACTAGAGATTCCTTGAATCTTCAGCGTGAAAAAAAAACTGGGTGATTATTTCTAGCGTCACTCTTTGCGTGAATCAATCGGTTTACTCTATGTGAGACGAGCTGCTGTTGTCATGAAGATCCCTACACACATGTGCCGTGGTGCGTGAGGAGAGGACTGCAATTTTCACTTGAAAATCTGATCAAGTCCAGTGGGAGTTATTACATCTTAGAAAAATGAATTCGTTTTCTCTTACATCCGACTAAGAAAAAATGGGAATGTTAAGAACTGCGACAACTCTTCTTTTACGCGGTAAGTTGATCAATCCACAATTGATGACAAAACAAAAAAAAAAGAAAAAACAAAAGAGTGGGGAGGAATTTGAAGTCAGAGGAAAATGTTTGGGTGAAAGTCATACCAATCAACTATGGCCTGCTGGCCATCCTCCGCTAATGATTCAAAAAAACCTGACAGTGTGGACGAGTCTGCTAAGGCTGGGAGACCATAAATAATTGTTTCATCCAATATGAATCTTTGTCGAACTAAATTTTCCCTTTAATGTCGTCTAAAAACAAATAAATCTACAACTACACTAAATATTCACCAAGAGAGAACAACGAAAAATGGTGAGGCATTATATCAATAACAATAAATGACGAAAATAGAAACCTGACTTTCAACAATCGTCTGGTAACAGGCACGTATCAAAACATATGACGCAGCATAAGGCCTCTCCCCCGCCTTGGTGCAACTTTCCAGGAATTTCAGAAACCCCGTTTTGACGCGGTCAATCATGTTCATAACAGAGGGAGCCACAACCAAGCGCGCTACACCTTCAGCTTTTCACTAATGACAAAAACAACTTACTACACTCTTATCGTTCCCTACACTCTCTTTAAATACTGTAAACAGAGATGGTTCAGGATGGACACGATTACAACGTTTAAGTACCTCACTGGAGTGAACGATAGCTATATGTATCAGGTCTTTGAGATAGAGAAGGACACAACTGCCATAGACGCAATTAGAGAGGAAGATGATTAAGAGCAGACTGAGAAAAAATGTGAGGAAATACCTATACAGTAATACAACAGAGGATAAGAACAAATAAATGTGGAATATAGAATATAAGTCAAGCGACAGCATAACAGAAAAGAAATGAAGACAATGCCTACAAACTTATAACAAACCTACGGTAAGGTAACTACGACGCTAGTTACCCATAAAGAATCGTTTTCTTCGGAAGATTATTCTAACAAAGAAAACAATTTAATGGGACACTATTACATGCAGCTCTCTTACATTACACGGGAAATCATTTGAAGTAATACATAACATGATGAAATTCAAACCTGATACTGAAACTATCAGCTAAATAAGGATAAACTAGAAAGCAGATATGAAGTATGTAAAGTCTCTCTTCAGGTCATGTTCATACAATTTGCTTTGTTACTATTCAATCTTTCTAGTCTTGTCCTCGTGAAGCTGTGTGTGAAAGACGAGCTTCATTTTCTAGAATATTTCACGAACTAACGAGTCAAGAGGGGGAGTCAAAACTTAAGATAGATAGATAGAGAGAGAGAGAGAGAGAGAGAGAGAGAGAGAGAGAGAGAGAGAGAGAGAGAGAGAGAGAGAGAGAGAGAGAGAGAGAGAGAGAGAGAGAGAGAGAGAGAGAGAGAGAGAGAGAGAGAGAGAGAGAATGGGTGTACGTCAACCCTGAAAGCTATCTGGAACCTATTCAGTGAAACAATAAGAAAAAAAGAGAGACACTTTCCCTAATACCGACATGGAAGGGAAGCAAGCTGAGGTAACAGACATGGCTCAGGACAGGTGGTATGACACCATCGTAAAACCTCAGTCTTGTGTAACCCCCCTCAAACGACTTCAGTGCCTTCTCAACATGAACAATGCGATGCTGAGCACAGGATACTTCCTCCCTCCGAAGGTTTCAAAGAAGCCAGAGTAACACTGATACTGAAACCAGGAGTGCCAGAGACAGACCCAAGGAACAGCAATCAACACGGCTTCCAAAGGGGGCAAAAAAGCACCACCTCAAGCAGTCGAAACAGCGGTAGAAAAGAAAAAGAGATTGCGATCTCCGAGGACAAGAAATAAATGATATAGTTATACAAAGAGACAGACATAAGCAAACCTTTTGACCAAGTGTAACAAACACCCTGCAATATGAATTACTACGGTCAGGTGTGCCTGAGGTCAGAATATGGATACAGTGTAACTTTCTAAACCAGCAAATTGTAGAAATCATCATCAACTCTGCAACGTCATCTAAGTTCCCTCTAGCAAGCGCCGTACCACCTATCACCAACGCTGCTCATAACTTAACACAACAAACCTTCTCCCACTGGTTGTTGCCTTGATCATAGACGTCTATCCTCCGTGCTGACGACGCCACGCATGTACTTCTTCCTGGTATGGCATCTCTTTTCCTACTGTCATTTCTCTTTCATTATCAACCCCAAGTATTGTACCTAAGTTCTTACGCAACCTCTAAACTCTTCACAAATATTGTACCCCTAAGTTCTTCCGGAACCTCCAAACTCTTCACAAATATTGTACCTAAGTTCTTACGCAACCTCTAAACTCTTCACAAATATTGTACCTAAGTTCTTACGCAACCTCTAAACTCTTCACAAATATTGTACCTAAGTATTTACGCAACCTCTAAACTCTTCATTGTTCAAACTGATATTACGCCGTGATTACGCGAACACAAACCTTACATTTACTTACATTTTCACTTCATTACTAACTTCTGACACTCATCATCAGAACAGCTTTCCGCCGTATTCATCTTCCCTTGATTGCTTAATGTAACAGCTCGAGCCTGCGTGAAATAACTAGCAGTTCTCATTGAGTAAAAATTGACTGAACTGCATTCAGCAATCACCTCATCTCATGTAATTCCACATTTATAATATCAACACTGAATAACTATGGTGACACCCACACACTGGTGACGCACCTCTACATACACACAAGATCCCTCGGCCATACTGCCTCCTACTCTCAAACATGCACTGCGTCCGTTATAATTACTCAAACCATGATCCAGCAGTCTTTCATGTACTACACCTTAGAGAATCTAAACTTTCTAGTGATCTTCCTATAGCTTTATGAATACCTTTCTGAACCTACAAACGTCACGCATTTTACTCATTTCATAACTCGCTCTGTCCCTTTTCTAAGTGAAAAAAGTTCGGTCTACATAATCTATTCTCTTCCTAAATTTATTCTTTTTTTTTTACCTATTAGTTGTTCATTCGATTCTCTTTAACCCGACCAATCATCGTACCTTATAAGCTACATTAAGAAGATCTGTTTGTTCTTTTGTCATTCTTACAATCGTTTTTACTCTTTAAACTTATAGTACAGTGGAATAATCACTGATTTAATATAGACATCAGACGCACAACCGTATTTCCTATACTGAATACTTTGTAAGTCGCCTTTCTTTACACACTCTGTTTCACTTACCACTCCATCTCCCATATCAGCTTCTTTATCTTTCTTGGAACATGACTGATCTTACTTTGTATGACCCTACAAGTGTAAAGCTCCCTCTATCTATTGCATGAATAAATAATTGGAAATAGATGATCACCTATTCCATATATCCTTACCTTTAACTCTGCTTTACTAACTTCCACACGCATCATCACACTCAACTGTCTTTCTAGTCCTTTCCTTCTTTCTCTTCTCTCCGCCTCTTAAAAACTTCATCCTTTGTGTTGTTTCTTTCCCCTTCCAAATTTACCAACATCTCCCATGCCTTTCCCTATATCTATCTCCTTTCTCTTTATAGGTTTGCGCCTCCCCCTATCCAAATACAAATTACTTAAGTTATTCACCTACCCATTCTCTTGTAAGTCTACAGAAAACACAAAATGTCTGGGTAACGAAAGTAAAATGGGAACCTTGCCTATTTCCTTAAAATATCTTAATGCTTCTATGTTTATGGTGATGAACACTCTACATCTTTCACCAGTGGTTTTCCTGCTCCACTAACATTTTCCCCCTCTTGAAATCTGACACTTTTCCTGATACTAAAGTTCCTTTCTCTGGCATGAACTAGAACATGTTACTATCACCATGTTCATACTGCTACACATTAATAAGTCCTTAAAGTGTTGGTCACACTCCTTCAATGTACAGCAGAAATTACGTAAAATGCTGTGGAACATTGTCATCTAAACATGTTCCAATCAATTCTTACCATGATCACGTTCATACTAGACATTTCATGAAAACAATTTTCTAAATATTGTTTTCAACACCAGAATAATCAGAGAATCTTCACCTACTCATTATAATCTGATTCTGTAGGACTTTTTACTTAACAACGAATGATGATTTAACGCGTTGTTGATCATGAATCACGCACAGGCCCACCCGGGTTAGAATCCTGTCCGTCTGATTCAACCATTCACTTTTGTCCCCCTTGCCTTTATACAGTGGCACTATACAGGCACTCCGCCAATCATCAGGCACCTCAGCATGATGCAAAATTACACTGATGATCCTGCTTAGCCAGTCAACAACATAGTTACCCGCCTCCGGCACACTCCCAGGTACAGACCCGCTGACTCCCACCCGCGCAGGGGGTTCGGGGTCTCGAAGTGCTTCATGTTGGCGCCAATGATATTTACTTTTTTGTTTTTTTGCTATGAAATATGTTCGAACTAAAATACAAATATCTTTTTTATCTATTAAAACGATTCGTAAAAGCTCATTTAGAAAGTCTGTTGTATGAATAATTATGAAAAAATAGCCATATTCGTATGAGTTCACGATCCGACAATTTTTCATCTTACATTCACATGCAGAAATGTATGACTTCTACATAATCTATAAAAAAGGTTCAAATACTCAGTAATATTGTCTACATATTTCATCAGAATTACAGACTGAATACGTAACGTATGAGGATATATGACGAGGAAACAATTCCACCCACTTACCTCCTGGGTCTTGACTTCTCGTTCAGTACTTCACAGCCAGCGTCAACCATGCTTACCTCCTCATGATCATTCAACACCCTCGGTATGACTTCTTTATCCAAACGGATAGCACTACATCTTTGTCCTTCATTTGCTTCCTCTTATCTCGAACGCTTGTGATTACCTCTGATATCTCTCTCTCTCTCTCTCTCTCTCTCTCTCTCTCTCTCTCTCTCTCTCTCTCTCTCTCTCTCTCTCTCTCTCTCTCTCTCTCTCTCTCTCTCTCTCTCTCTCTCTCTCTCTCTCTCTCTCTCTCTCTCTCTCTCTCTCTCTCTCTCTCTCTCTCTCTCTCTCTCTCTCTCTCTCTCTCTCTCTCTCTCTCTCTCTCTCTCTCTCTCTCTCTCTCTCTCTCTCTCTCTCTCTCTCTCTCTCTCTCTCTCTCTCTCTCTCTCTCTCTCTCTCTCTCTCTCTCTCTCTCTCTCTCTCTCTCTCTCTCTCTCTCTCTCTCTCTCTCTCTCTCTCTCTCTCTCTCTCTCTCTCTCTCTCTCTCTCTCTCTCTCTCTCTCTCTCTCTCTCTCTCTCTCTCTCTCTCTCTCTCTCTCTCTCTCTCTCTCTCTCTCTCTCTCTCTCTCTCTCTCTCTCTCTCTCTCTCTCTCTCTCTCTCTCTCTCTCTCTCTCTCTCTCTCTCTCTCTCTCTCTCTCTCTCTCTCTCTCTCTCTCTCTCTCTCTCTCTCTCTCTCTCTCTCTCTCTCTCTCTCTCTCTCTCTCTCTCTCTCTCTCTCTCTCTCTCTCTCTCTCTCTCTCTCTCTCTCTCTCTCTCTCTCTCTCTCTCTCTCTCTCTCTCTCTCTCTCTCTCTCTCTCTCTCTCTCTCTCTCTCTCTCTCTCTCTCTCTCTCTCTCTCTCTCTCTCTCTCTCTCTCTCTCTCTCTCTCTCTCTCTCTCTCTCTCTCTCTCTCTCTCTCTCTCTCTCTCTCTCTCTCTCTCTCTCTCTCTCTCTCTCTCTCTCTCTCTCTCTCTCTCTCTCTCTCTCTCTCTCTCTCTCTCTCTCTCTCTCTCTCTCTCTCTCTCTCTCTCTCTCTCTCTCTCTCTCTCTCTCTCTCTCTCTCTCTCTCTCTCTCTCTCTCTCTCTCTCTCTCTCTCTCTCTCTCTCTCTCTCTCTCTCTCTCTCTCTCTCTCTCTCTCTCTCTCTCTCTCTCTCTCTCTCTCTCTCTCTCTCTCTCTCTCTCTCTCTCTCTCTCTCTCTCTCTCTCTCTCTCTCTCTCTCTCTCTCTCTCTCTCTCTCTCTCTCTCTCTCTCTCTCTCTCTCTCTCTCTCTCTCTCTCTCTCTCTCTCTCTCTCTCTCTCTCTCTCTCTCTCTCTCTCTCTCTCTCTCTCTCTCTCTCTCTCTCTCTCTCTCTCTCTCTCTCTCTCTCTCTCTCTCTCTCTCTCTCTCTCTCTCTCTCTCTCTCTCTCTCTCTCTCTCTCTCTCTCTCTCTCTCTCTCTCTCTCTCTCTCTCTCTCTCTCTCTCTCTCTCTCTCTCTCTCTCTCTCTCTCTCTCTCTCTCTCTCTCTCTCTCTCTCTCTCTCTCTCTCTCTCTCTCTCTCTCTCTCTCTCTCTCTCTCTCTCTCTCTCTCTCTCTCTCTCTCTCTCTCTCTCTCTCTCTCTCTCTCTCTCTCTCTCTCTCTCTCTCTCTCTCTCTCTCTCTCTCTCTCTCTCTCTCTCTCTCTCTCTCTCTCTCTCTCTCTCTCTCTCTCTCTCTCTCTCTCTCTCTCTCTCTCTCTCTCTCTCTCTCTCTCTCTCTCTCTCTCTCTCTCTCTCTCTCTCTCTCTCTCTCTCTCTCTCTCTCTCTCTCTCTCTCTCTCTCTCTCTCTCTCTCTCTCTCTCTCTCTCTCTCTCTCTCTCTCTCTCTCTCTCTCTCTCTCTCTCTCTCTCTCTCTCTCTCTCTCTCTCTCTCTCTCTCTCTCTCTCTCTCTCTCTCTCTCTCTCTCTCTCTCTCTCTCTCTCTCTCTCTCTCTCTCTCTCTCTCTCTCTCTCTCTCTCTCTCTCTCTCTCTCTCTCTCTCTCTCTCTCTCTCTCTCTCTCTCTCTCTCTCTCTCTCTCTCTCTCTCTCTCTCTCTCTCTCTCTCTCTCTCTCTCTCTCTCTCTCTCTCTCTCTCTCTCTCTCTCTCTCTCTCTCTCTCTCTCTCTCTCTCTCTCTCTCTCTCTCTCTCTCTCTCTCTCTCTCTCTCTCTCTCTCTCTCTCTCTCTCTCTCTCTCTCTCTCTCTCTCTCTCTCTCTCTCTCTCTCTCTCTCTCTCTCTCTCTCTCTCTCTCTCTCTCTCTCTCTCTCTCTCTCTCTCTCTCTCTCTCTCTCTCTCTCTCTCTCTCTCTCTCTCTCTCTCTCTCTCTCTCTCTCTCTCTCTCTCTCTCTCTCTCTCTCTCTCTCTCTCTCTCTCTCTCTCTCTCTCTCTCTCTCTCTCTCTCTCTCTCTCTCTCTCTCTCTCTCTCTCTCTCTCTCTCTCTCTCTCTCTCTCTCTCTCTCTCTCTCTCTCTCTCTCTCTCTCTCTCTCTCTCTCTCTCTCTCTCTCTCTCTCTCTCTCTCTCTCTCTCTCTCTCTCTCTCTCTCTCTCTCTCTCTCTCTCTCTCTCTCTCTCTCTCTCTCTCTCTCTCTCTCTCTCTCTCTCTCTCTCTCTCTCTCTCTCTCTCTCTCTCTCTCTCTCTCTCTCTCTCTCTCTCTCTCTCTCTCTCTCTCTCTCTCTCTCTCTCTCTCTCTCTCTCTCTCTCTCTCTCTCTCTCTCTCTCTCTCTCTCTCTCTCTCTCTCTCTCTCTCTCTCTCTCTCTCTCTCTCTCTCTCTCTCTCTCTCTCTCTCTCTCTCTCTCTCTCTCTCTCTCTCTCTCTCTCTCTCTCTCTCTCTCTCTCTCTCTCTCTCTCTCTCTCTCTCTCTCTCTCTCTCTCTCTCTCTCTCTCTCTCTCTCTCTCTCTCTCTCTCTCTCTCTCTCTCTCTCTCTCTCTCTCTCTCTCTCTCTCTCTCTCTCTCTCTCTCTCTCTCTCTCTCTCTCTCTCTCTCTCTCTCTCTCTCTCTCTCTCTCTCTCTCTCTCTCTCTCTCTCTCTCTCTCTCTCTCTCTCTCTCTCTCTCTCTCTCTCTCTCTCTCTCTCTCTCTCTCTCTCTCTCTCTCTCTCTCTCTCTCTCTCTCTCTCTCTCTCTCTCTCTCTCTCTCTCTCTCTCTCTCTCTCTCTCTCTCTCTCTCTCTCTCTCTCTCTCTCTCTCTCTCTCTCTCTCTCTCTCTCTCTCTCTCTCTCTCTCTCTCTCTCTCTCTCTCTCTCTCTCTCTCTCTCTCTCTCTCTCTCTCTCTCTCTCTCTCTCTCTCTCTCTCTCTCTCTCTCTCTCTCTCTCTCTCTCTCTCTCTCTCTCTCTCTCTCTCTCTCTCTCTCTCTCTCTCTCTCTCTCTCTCTCTCTCTCTCTCTCTCTCTCTCTCTCTCTCTCTCTCTCTCTCTCTCTCTCTCTCTCTCTCTCTCTCTCTCTCTCTCTCTCTCTCTCTCTCTCTCTCTCTCTCTCTCTCTCTCTCTCTCTCTCTCTCTCTCTCTCTCTCTCTCTCTCTCTCTCTCTCTCTCTCTCTCTCTCTCTCTCTCTCTCTCTCTCTCTCTCTCTCTCTCTCTCTCTCTCTCTCTCTCTCTCTCTCTCTCTCTCTCTCTCTCTCTCTCTCTCTCTCTCTCTCTCTCTCTCTCTCTCTCTCTCTCTCTCTCTCTCTCTCTCTCTCTCTCTCTCTCTCTCTCTCTCTCTCTCTCTCTCTCTCTCTCTCTCTCTCTCTCTCTCTCTCTCTCTCTCTCTCTCTCTCTCTCTCTCTCTCTCTCTCTCTCTCTCTCTCTCTCTCTCTCTCTCTCTCTCTCTCTCTCTCTCTCTCTCTCTCTCTCTCTCTCTCTCTCTCTCTCTCTCTCTCTCTCTCTCTCTCTCTCTCTCTCTCTCTCTCTCTCTCTCTCTCTCTCTCTCTCTCTCTCTCTCTCTCTCTCTCTCTCTCTCTCTCTCTCTCTCTCTCTCTCTCTCTCTCTCTCTCTCTCTCTCTCTCTCTCTCTCTCTCTCTCTCTCTCTCTCTCTCTCTCTCTCTCTCTCTCTCTCTCTCTCTCTCTCTCTCTCTCTCTCTCTCTCTCTCTCTCTCTCTCTCTCTCTCTCTCTCTCTCTCTCTCTCTCTCTCTCTCTCTCTCTCTCTCTCTCTCTCTCTCTCTCTCTCTCTCTCTCTCTCTCTCTCTCTCTCTCTCTCTCTCTCTCTCTCTCTCTCTCTCTCTCTCTCTCTCTCTCTCTCTCTCTCTCTCTCTCTCTCTCTCTCTCTCTCTCTCTCTCTCTCTCTCTCTCTCTCTCTCTCTCTCTCTCTCTCTCTCTCTCTCTCTCTCTCTCTCTCTCTCTCTCTCTCTCTCTCTCTCTCTCTCTCTCTCTCTCTCTCTCTCTCTCTCTCTCTCTCTCTCTCTCTCTCTCTCTCTCTCTCTCTCTCTCTCTCTCTCTCTCTCTCTCTCTCTCTCTCTCTCTCTCTCTCTCTCTCTCTCTCTCTCTCTCTCTCTCTCTCTCTCTCTCTCTCTCTCTCTCTCTCTCTCTCTCTCTCTCTCTCTCTCTCTCTCTCTCTCTCTCTCTCTCTCTCTCTCTCTCTCTCTCTCTCTCTCTCTCTCTCTCTCTCTCTCTCTCTCTCTCTCTCTCTCTCTCTCTCTCTCTCTCTCTCTCTCTCTCTCTCTCTCTCTCTCTCTCTCTCTCTCTCTCTCTCTCTCTCTCTCTCTCTCTCTCTCTCTCTCTCTCTCTCTCTCTCTCTCTCTCTCTCTCTCTTCCTCTCACTCTTCGTCTTCTCTCTCCCTTTCTCTCTCGCTTTCTTCGTTGACTCCATTACTCCGGCGCACTTCATCGACTCCCCTCTTTCTATCCGTCCCCCATGAAGACGGTCTGATCTACGAGAGTCTGGATCCAGAGTAGTCAAGAGCCATTGAAATTTGAATATAAGGAGCGCTTAGATTTAGCAACTTTGGCCCGTGAACTTTGTAGAATCTAAACTTTTAATCCACACAACTCTGAATCCATAAGAATGTGAGCCCAGTAAGATCCTGTGATCCATGAAGTTCTCAACGCTGGGGGATTTCAGACACAATGATTCCTTTATTCTTAACCCAAGAGAAGCATGGGAACTCAGGAATCTTGGAACTAGTGTGAAGACGAGGAACTCTGGACTTGGAAAGCTAGATCATTTACTTCGGGGAAATTTGGATTTAGGGATATGTAGACCAAGGACGTTCTAGAGCAATAGGAGTTCGGTCCCCGACTACTCTTGATTTAGAAGCATTTAGACACTGGGAACTTTGAACATTGAGGGTACTGTATCCAGAGAATCTCTGGAACTAGAGAACTCTAAATTAGAGGAGCTCTGGACTCAAAGAACTATAAGTTCGGAGAATTCCGAACGCGAGAAGCTCTGGACTTGAGGAGGGATAAAGTCAAAGAGCCTTTGACTTTGATGATTCTAAGAACATGTAAATCTAGACCCGGAGATTTTTGTAATCGGGAAACTTTGTTCCCAAGGGGGATTCAACCCATGATCTCTGAACCCCGGGCAATCTGAACCTACAGAACTCTTAGTCGGAGAAAACTTGGACACAGGAACTTTGGGACCAGAAACTTCATGAACTTTGCGAATTCTTTACCCACACAATAATGAACTAAGGGAACTCAAGGTTCATGTTGCTATTACCCCTGAGAATTCTGGACTAAGGAAACAAATGGTCCAGAGAACTTTGGAACCTGGATATTTCAAACCATGGAACTTTGGGACCTGCATATGTCAGCCGAGAGGATTTTAGAACATGGATATCTCAGCCAAAGTAACTTTGAAACCTGGATATCTCAACCCAGAGAACTTTCATACCTGCACATCTCAGCCCAGAATATTCTGGACTTTGATATTTTTAAACCTAGAAAATGCAAAACGATAAGATTTAAACCACAAAGAATTCCACTCCCATAAAACTCGCAATCCAGGACACTCTGATCACAAAGAACTCGAGATAAAAGGCATCCTTGGACACAGGGATCTCTGAAATCCGTAAATCCTGGACTGTGGAACCAAAAAAATCGTTACCCAGGGAGCTCTTAACCCAGGGAACTCTTTGACCCAGAGAATTCTACACCCAGGGAACGCCATTCACTGGGAACTCTCTACCCAGGGAACTCTTTACTTGGAGAACCCCAGGAATATCTGGACAAGGGGATCTCAAAACCTAGCAAATTCTTAACTCAGGGAACACTGGACACAGGTACTCTGAAAACTCATGGAACTACGGACCATAGGCCCAAGCCCCTCGCCCTGGCCAACTCTGAACCCAACAGGAATTAGACAGAGGAAACTAGACCCAAGGGAACAGTATCGTAAGGAATTTTACACCGAAGTAATTCTGGATCCAGAGAACTTAGTACCTTGACCAGTCTCGGAGCAGCGAGCTCTAAACTCTGGGAACACTGACACCGAGGAATTCCCGCCCAGCGAAACTTGGGACTCCAGGACATTTGGGCCAAGGGAAAACCGGACTCGGGAACTCCAAGATCAGAGTAACTCTCTCTTGATCCAAGAAATTCCAGATTCCAGGAAATCTGAAACCGGTGAAATCTAGACGTAAGAAACTCATAACCCAAGGAAGTACTATGAACATGGTGAACATAGGACCCATATATATATATATATATATATATATATATATATATATATATATATATATATATATATATACTTCCCACGTATGCCCTGCGTGTCGTAGAGTGCGACTAAAAGGGAAGGGAGCGGGGGGCTGAAAAACCTCCCCTCTCATTTTTTTTTTTTAATTTTCCAAGAGAAGGAACAGAGAAGGGGCCATGTGAGGATATTCCCTCAAAGGCTCAGTCCTCTGTTCTTAACGCTACCTCGCTAACGCGGGAAATGGCGAATAGTATGAAAAAAAAAATATATATGTATATATGATTCTTATGATGTTAATGGACTCGGCCCATAAGTGGTTATACCACGAGTTAAAAGACACTCTTAGCGAGGCTGTATCATCATCCGTTGACGGATGGAGAAACAGTTTCATCGAGCATTTTTTCGCTCCGAGGGAGTCCATCATTTCCCTGCTTCTGAGTGGAGTGCCACCTCGAAGCTGCGGGAGCTCAATAAAAAGCGTTTTGGGGTCATCTAATGATAATAATTTGTCCCTCTCCCCTCATTCCGCACCCTCCCTCCATCCTCCCTCCAACACACTCTCTTTTCTTTTCATTTCTTTTAGTCTCTTTCTCCTAAACGTTCACCCTTTTTACAGTTTCTCCCTTTCCTCAGCCTCTTCATTCCTTCCCTTCCCCAGCACTCGTTTTCTTTTCATCCTCCACCTGTTTTCTTTCCTCTCTCTCTCTCTCTCTCTCTCTCTCTCTCTCTCTCTCTCTCTCTCTCTCTCTCTCTCTCTCTCTCTCTCTCTCTTCCGTTCCCATTACTCCTTCGCACCTTTCTTCGACTCCCTCTTTCTATCCGTCCTTTATCTCTATACCCTGACCCTTCTTACCTTCTCCTCTCGACTTCTAACTCTCCTCCCCACCACACTCCACCCTCCCATTATAACACCCCACCACGATCCAGCTCCCCCACGTCCCTCCCATTCTTCTCATTTTTCACCTCTTATATTCCCTTTCCTATCTGTCCCTGGCCGTGTTTCAGTGAGGTCTTACTACTTGCGTCGTTCTCACTGTCTTTGACCCTTATGAATGAATATTTTTGGCTTGAATATGTTAATCAGTGACTTTCATAAACCCAAGCATGACACTAGGTAGCTGTTTCCATGGCTTGCTTGCATAAATCGTAAAAGATATTCATAATCGAGACTTCCAAACAAATCTAAACTTTTGACCATCAAACTTGGTTTGTATATATTGTCGGTGGATTGAATCAAGGCATGTGAAGCGTCTGGGGTAAACCATGGAAAGCTGTGTAGGTATGTATATTTGCGTGTGTGGACGTATGTATATACATGTGTATGGGGGTGGGTTGGGCCATTTCTTTCGTCTGTTTCCTTGCGCTACCTCGCAAACGCGGGAGACAGCGGCAAAAAAAAAAAAAAAAAAAAAAAAAAAAAATATATATATATATATATATATATATATATATATATATATATATATATATATATATATATATATATATATATATATATATATATATATGTGTGTGTGTGTGTGTGTGTGTGTGTGTGTGTGTGTGTGTGTATAGTGCATGTATGATTGGTTTCTAAGAGGTTACCATACACTTGTGCTTCATTTCTTCCTCAGTGTCTGTCCTTGAACCAAAAGCCACAACTGTACTTAACTTAGTTTTCTAACACTTTTCAGTCTCAACTTTTACACATATTCAAACCCACTTTGCATTCCATCTAACGACTCAAAACAACGCTTATTCGTAATGGCCTAGATATCGAATTGAATACGAACAATTCATATCTAAATCATTATTATTCTACAAGTGAGTAAGTCTACTAAGACAGCAGAAGTCACCTCACCGATCTGCAGCGACCCATTACCCTGTTGGTGTGAGGGACTCGCCTGTGCAGGGGAATACTGCCAGGCGGTAATATACACCTTTTTCCCCCGGTCCACCTGCTCCTCTCGATCGTTCGTCTGGGGTCCCACGGCTCATGAGTCCTGACCATGATTTTCCTTTTGAATTAATGAGCGAGACTAACAAGCCCCTCGTGCGCCGCCTCGCATGACAGGAGGAGCAAGTAGGGAAGCGGAGAAAGGAGTAAGAAGAGGGCGTCGAGAGGCGGGAGAGAAACTGCGAGATAATGAAGTAAAGACGGGATTAGGGAAGGTACATAAGGGAAATGTGAGCCTATCTTAGGAAACCTTTAAGACTCCTTTTATTTCACTGCATTTGTACAGTTTCACTGAAGGATACCTTACCCTCTTATGCAATTTGGCTCAGGTTATGTGGATGATGTTCTTTGTGTTTGGCTCACAAATGAGGATATAAAGACATTTCTCCACTTACTTAACAATTTAGCACCTTCCATCAACTTTACTGAAGAAAGTGAAAGTAATGTTACGTTACCATTTTTTAGATTGCATGATCCATAGGGATGGAAACATGTTATGTTTAGCATGCACAGAAAACTTCCCGATGTATGCTCATATGTCCATTATCACTCAGCTCAACATGACAGAGTTAAACTATCATCATTCCAGTCTATGTTCCTTAGGGCTCTACGTACAAACACCCAGTCCACGCGAGCTATACTCTATCACTCATGAAGTCATACTGCTAACATCCTCCCAGTCTCCATTCTCTCACACAGCTCACCAGGTGAATTACAGACTTATTTCTCTATACTTCGAGCATTTGCTTTAATCTCTTTTGCTTTTATATAATGGCACTATACAAGCATTCCTAAAGTAACCTCGCTTTGAGCTGTACGTACGTTGAATTTCCTGACCTACTAGTAAATAGTACTGTCACTACCAATATTAAGAAACTACAACTGCAGTCCCAGTCACTCCAGATGTACTGTCAAACTTTATCTTATGCAAGACTTTCAGCACTTCATCACACACACACACACACACACACACACACACACACACACACACACGCGCGCGCGCGCGCGCGCGCGTTAGGACGCCATGTGGTAAACATGAATCGCATGTTTACCAAATGGCGTCCTAGTTACGTCTCTTCGTTGTATACCAACTAACTATCATCTTTCTCTCTTGTGTCTCCCTTGATGATGTGATTATTACACGAAAGTGCACTTGGGAACTTATCGTGTTTCATTTTCCTCGTGGACTCGTAGGAATATACTTGATCACGCGTAAAATTGTGATCCTTTCCAATATATCAATATATATATATATATATATATATATATATATATATATGTATATATATATATATATATATATATATATATATATATATATATATATATATATATATATTCACACAAACATATGCTCATAAATTCCTGGGAGAACACGGCGACCTTAGCACTGAACAGGTTTTCTTTCTCTTTTTTTTTTTTACGTCAGAAGAGAATCCAAAACAAGAGGACTTAATTGGAAGCTAGGTAAGAAAAGTGTAGGGAGAGACGTGAGGAAGCATTCCTTCAGCAACAGAGCTGTGGACTCGTGGCACAAGCTGAGCCAAGTACGTAATATGCCCGTGTCGCTGGAAATATCAAAGTCTTTTATGATATTAGTGAAATGGATAGAGGCAGGACCCCACGTGTACAGACCCCCCCACCTATTTTTGTATTAATAGATAATACAACAGAACTATGTAGACATGCATATATACATCCAACTACGTATTTCGACGCAATCCTACGTTAGTAAGGCAGTTGGCGTATAATGAGGAAAGCGAGGATATTGTGAATGGAGAGAGAGCGCTATAAAGTTTTAGTGTGTGATAGAAGAGAGAGGTTAAGATATGGGACGCCCCACGAGCGTAGGTCTGTCTCCACATAAGTCTGTAGAGGCAACCACACATACGCAATTCCAGGTAGCAGGTGGCTGGCAATCGCCAACCAGGGAGGTACTACCTACCGCCTAAGTGTGGGGAGGGTCAGTGACGGCGACAAAGTAAGTGAGCCAGCATTACAGAGGCTGTCTGGTTCCCCAACCTGGCTCAGGTTACAATCTTTTCTTTCTGTCTCTAAAAGAACTACACCGTCTCCGTATACACTCGATAACACGTACCTCACACGAATCTTTATTCGTAACTCTGCGGTGAGCACTAACGCACTAGCCTTGTCTAATGGCAAAATCCTGTCATACACAAGGGAAGACTAAGAAATGGGACCTTACGAGCGAAGAACTCTCTCTCTATACATATAGTGTACAAACAGGTAGTCACAATGAAATGATGACACGCACTTAACAACCACACAAGTCCGCGCGTCCATCCGCCTTCAATGAAAGACAGTATCACGTTACGTGACCTCCCTAAGTTAGCGATAACCACGTCCGTCAAGCTTGACAGCTGAGCTGCAGTTTTACCAGCAACCGTAAGTCACAGCCCTTCCTCCAGCACTCCACCAGGTGAATATATGATGGCTACTGGGACGAAATGTACAATAAAAAAAAAAAAAAGATAAAATCGTGACCAATTTTCCCAAAAATGTACAAAACGTCATCAAAGAACATACAAAAATATCGAAAACATATAATCATACATGACTGAGAGATTAATATGTATGCAGTTATGAAACACTGAAACAGACGTAGAACAAATATATAGATTCGTAATAAAGTAGAATAGACCGATACGAATAGATGAACAATAGAGTAAAACATAGTGGTGTAAATGGGTTAATAACAGGGTGGGCCAGAGGTGCATAAGGTCAACAACAACAAGTACGAAAGAAAAAAAAAAAAAGACGAACGGGGGAGCAACAACAGCGGTGCTGATCTCGCTTGTATAATTAATTTCTTATGGGAATCAAGAGGTCCCGACGGCCTCACGCAGTCACATCGCGGAAGGAAATACGGGACGAGGAATAAAACGCGCGATTCAAAGACGCGCGCCTTGTTTTTACCCCCGGGAGCAATTTGAGTTTATAATTGAGACCTCCTGGGGACGGCCACGCGCGCCTCACGTGACTACAGCGATGAGCTTTTGTTTCGCATTATCGACCCCGGGAATTCCTCCTTGTAGGTTCCTGACGCCCGTGAAATTCTGCCGCCAGGGAATATATTATATATAAATATGATGGAGGACGTGTGTGTGTGTTCTTAATAGGTTTTATTCGGACTGTGAGATTCCCTTGTTTTTTCCGTCCTGGTGTTTGTCTAAGTATAGTTTTTTCCTGATCTTGTAGACTTCATGTTATACAAATACCTAGGTCTGCCCATCAAAACCTGGCAGGTTTGTTCAGCTGTTGAAGGTTCTTCTCTCTTGAGCAGCAATACCGACTATACAAAGGACTGGCTTATGCCTGTAGAGTTTACTGCTCTCATATGTAAGACGGATTCTGTCATCATGGCCTTACACAGCAGAATCAGTTCTAAAGCATAAAGACGTTTCAACTCTCCTGGTCGAATCTACAGCCTTGACCATAAGCCCTGGTTTTGTCCAATGAGTGTACGTCGCCCCATGTACACCACATTGCTCCAATTCACTCTATCTCGTGCACGCCTTTCATCCCACTGCGACTTCAGTTCCGAGTACTCAAAATCTTATTCACTCCATCCTCCCATCTCCAAGTCAGACTCTTCCTTCTTGTTCCCTTCACTACTGACAAATATATCCTTTTTATCAACCTTTCCTCACTCATTCTCCCCATTTATCAAAAACATTTCAGCACATCCTTTTCAGCTCTCTCAACTGCACTCTTCTTCAGACCACGCTTCTCATTTACCCTATCATTACCTACTCGATCAACCCAACTCACACCACATATTGCCCTTAAACATTTCCATACCAACACATTCACCTTTTTCCTAACATTCCCATACTTCACCTCCATACAACACCATCGAGACTACTATGCCCTCAAACATACCCATTCTATCCCTCTCAGGCTTGTGACCTTTCTTTCCACGCATAACAATTCCCCTCTTCGACCTATAATAATAAATGATAATGATATAAATGATAATATTTCCCCTTTTCGGCTTTGGTTTCTTGATTTCCTACTTATCCCTGATCGACTTAACATCATGATATCTTGGTCTATAAAACCCACGATGATAGCCTCCTCCACTCAGTCTCGAGTAAACTTTTTTCACCTCAGAAGTTCCACAACGACGAGGTCGTCCCACGATGCTATTTCCAGACATCGTCTCCAGGACGAATTCTTCTATAAATATCCACCAGCATGTTAAGTCTCCAGGATAACCCTCACTACAGCACAAAAGGCAGTTTAAATGTCCCTCCTTATTTCACCTAGTGTCCACACCTCCTCCGTGACCCAGCCAGCGCCTCCGTCAGGCCCGTCCTCCTCCTCCTCTACCACCTCCTCCCCCCCAGTGTACACAAGGCATCATTTAGGGATTAGCGAAGGGTGGTGAGCCGCCCACCTCACCACGGGAGACACTTGTCAGGTGGCGTCCCCAACTGTACACCTCACATGTTGTTAATTCATATGATGAAGGGAGCCAGTTGTAGTACATCAGGATATCTGCTTGTGATATAATCTTGAAAGATTATACAGCTAGACGACTGGGCATAGTGTGATATCACTGTAATGACCTTGAGGGAAATAAATTATTATAAATTGGTTCAACTCAATGACTCATCAGCCCGTAATCCTATGGGGAGGGAGAGGAAAGAAGAGTGAGGAAGTAGGTATATCACATACCCCCTCACCCCTTGGTCTCAGTGTGAAGATCCTGAAGGGGAGAATTTTTTGTCCTGACGCGGGGCAGGCTGATTCCCCGACACCACCACCTTGGCAGACGAGGGAACGCCAGGCCTGGCAAGACGAACGGTCGTAGAATGAACCAAAAGAACTTATTCTGTGAACCAAGACAATATGCTCTAGGAACAAGGAAAACATACTTTATAAGCCAAGATAATATACTAAAGAGACTTGCAAAACATACTCTATGAGCCAAGAAAGTATACTCTAGGGACAAGCAAAACATACTCTATGAGTCAAGGAAACTTATTTTTTCGACCAAGAAAACACACTTTACGAAACACGGAGCTTACTCTATAAACAAGGACAACATAGTCTCTGCACGAAGACAACACATTCCACGAACCAAGACAACACACCCCACGAACCAAGACAACACACCCCACGAACCAAGACAACACACCCCTCCGACGAACCATACGACTGTGCCAAGTGAGCCAGCAATCTTGATCACCCATTGTGAGCCACCGGACAAGTGTTACCCCAAGGAGCGGGTAATAGCGCTGCAGACCTCCCTCCTTTGAGCCGGGAGTAATCCTCGACTATTGCCTCGTTACTCGGGCCTTAGCATTTCTTGGAGATGCGGATAACAATCGCTTCTGCGAACTTGGCCTTGGAGTTTTAGGATCATTCAAGACGCAGGTCCTTTGTTCCAGCTTCCTGTGGTTCGTCTCGTGGCGTCTGCTCATTAAGATGTTGACTATCAACCTATTTGTGAGATGTTGGTTTGGTTTGGTCTTGATCCCTCGACCGTGATGTTACGACCCCCATCACTTAGGCGTTGATTGGCGTGACCCTCTGACGTAAACCCTGAAGGAGGAGGATCTCAGGTACGAGGTGACTCCACCTTGTCCTCGGGTCGTATCAATGTGTACGTGGGTCGTCCTGAGCTGGTGGTGGGGCAGTCGGGGGGGGTCGAATGACATGACTCTCCCAAGACTGGGAGTTGACGGTGGTCATCATCAACATCATGATGGCTGTTACTCTTCTGGCGATACGTTTCCTGCGTCACGGTTGTAGTGATCAGGTTTACGTAGATGTCTGCCACTTCAAGATGATCATGATCGTCGGTTTGTTTTCAGGCACGTCTCTCTCTCTCTCTCTCTCTCTCTCTCTCTCTCTCTCTCTCTCTCTCTCTCTCTCTCTCTCTCTCTCTGCCCTCCAAGATTGAGGAACAGGAAATGGACCCCCTGAAAATAGGAGCGATGCTAACACGTGAATGAAAGTTCAATATTCAGTACAAGGAAAAAAAAAGGTGGGTTAGTATGGGGTATCTTCACAAGTAGACGTATTACCAGTTTGACGAGAACGCCATTACAAATGTCGAGATAAACAAGAATAAACTAATCGTAGCAATAAATGACCTACAAAAATCTCACTATCAGGACCATATAGTTTTCCAGCCAGTTACCAGATAGAGACAGAGGAGGTCGGGAGCTAACCCGGTCATGTTACTGATGAGACAGAGCCAGGATGATGGACGACATAACGAAAGTCTACGAAAATGACTCAAGTCTCGACCATACCCAAAGGAAGGATCTGAGCCACCGTCCAAACATTGTTATACCTACAAAGTTTAACGTCACGGGTAATACAAGTATTTGAAGGACTGATCTGAACAAAGTGTGTGTCTGTCTGTCTGTCAGTGTGCGACAGCCATAGCTGCAAGAGGGAAGAACCTAGACACCTGATATTCTCCACCTACACCAAGTGAACCAGAAGAGTATCGACCTGATTATTATGACTTATGTTGTCCACGTGTGTACGCGCCTGCGCCTGCGTCTGCTCACCTTTTCAACGTGACAATCTGGCGAAAAACTACATCGAAAAAAAAAGCGGGTCCTTATGTTGTAAACACATCAATTGACACTGTTCCTGACACCAATGAGGCTGACGATTTACCCAACATACATCCTCACGTCTCTGGTACCACCAAGTGTAACGTCACCCGACACAAAATTGACGCACCCTGCATTCTTCCCAGGATTCTAGATCCACCAACACTCGACAGGAACACGTTAGGCCATCAAGAAGCTGTTGACACACATAACTGAGGCGACACTTGTGACTGCTCTTGCTGCAAGACAGGATAGTTTTTTATTTCCACTCCACGCATGCCGATCATCCCATCTCACATGCCATTTCATTCCAAGTTCCTTCAGTTCCCACTTCGACTCAGCTTTGCCATGAGCGCAGGAGCAGTCACTCAGGTTGATAGCCTCAACATTTCATTACCAACACATCCATCCTCATCCGTACAACCCCCCATGCCTCGCAACCATATAACATTGTTGGAACTACTATTCCTTCAAACATACCCATTTTTTGCTCTGCGAGATGACGATTTCTCTTTCCACACACTCTTTATCACTCACAGAACCTTCGGCCCCTCCCCCACCCTATGACTCACTTCCGCTTCCATGGTTCCATTCGCTGCCAAGTCCACTCCCAGATATCTAAAATACTTCCCAGAACTCTTCTCTATTTAAACTTACATCCTAACTAACTTGTCCCTCAACTCTGCCGAACCTAATAACCTTGCTCTTATTCTAATTCACTCTCAACTTTCTCTTTTCACACACTTTTCCAAACTCAGTCACCAACTTCTGCAGTTTCTCATTGGAATCATCCACTGGATCATCGGCTAATAATAACTGACACCTCCCAGGCCCTCTCATCACCAACAAACTGCATACTCACCTCTCTCTCCAATATATATTCATTCATGTTTCCCCCTTGAAGGGGAGAATCTTGATAACTGTTACCTTCGGCTCTGCTTATGACTGGGTGGTGAGGTGAAAGTACTGAGTCTGTATTGTTCCCTGCCGAGCGAGTCACACCTGCACCACAGCACAGGTGTGTGTGTGTGTGTGTGTGTGTGTGTGTGTGTGTGTGTGTGTGTGTGTGTGTGTGTGTGTGTGTTTAGCAGGGGAGGAGGGAAGGAGAGATGGATGGGATTAACTTACCTGGGCAGACCTTGTGCCTTCTTAACCTTCCGTCAACCTGACCTCCCCCAAGCTGAAACTGTCAGGTTTCTTTATCTTTGGTTAGTACCATTTACTGTACACCCTAGTATGAGGTGTATCAGTAATTATCTGAAGGCTTTATTTACTGAATTATCTGACAGTGAGCTGGAGAGGGAAGGAATGTAGGAAACGAGGAGAATGAGCCTTTGGTGCGTGTCTTAGGGTGCGGAGCCCCGTTGACAATAGGGAGGTGAGGAGGCAAGTTGCCCCGCCCTTACCATCCCTTACTGGCTGACACTAAGCTGCTACCCGCCACCTTTACCCCTACTACACAAATCCCTACTCCTCATCTCAACCCAAACTACCTCCTCTACACCCTTCACCCTCCACACCTTACTTGCTCATCACCCTTCACGTCTTCCCCCAGTCATTACACTTCACAGCTTCATAAATCATTACCCTTCAAGCCCCTAACCTCATCCACTATACCCCTTGCCCATAATCCACTTCCCTTCACCCCTTTCGGGGTTTCTATCACCACCATCATTCACCTTCCTTCACTAGCCCATCCATATATATATATATATATATATATATATATATATATATATATATATATATATATATCCAAACGCACACACACACACACACACACACACACACACTCACACACACACACACACACACACACACACACACACATATATATATATATATATATATATATATATATATATATATATATATATATATATATATATATATATATATATGCCGTTATGCTGAATGCAGAATAAACCGTGTGTGGTACAGTATAAAGCCTGGGGTCTGGATCAATATCCTGGGCCAGACACAAACAATACAGCGTGGGTCAAGGACACTGTCCCTCTGGTGAATGAAGAGCCACATTTTTTCCCCGACCGGATTACAGGATCTGGTGACACAGTCTTCATGCAGAGGTATCATCAGTGTCTTTATGCCATACATCCCAGGAGTTAGCGTGTGCACCAGGCACCCAGCACATGTTAACACCGTGCATACGTAACGAACGAAATAATAATTTTCTTTGTTTCAAAAATTGTTACGAGTGTCTTAAAATGAGATCTTTGCCGACTTTTAAGTACGAATGATTCGTTTATAGGCGCGTCGGTGAATCATGGTGAGACCTGTGGGTGTACTGGCGTGAGCTGTTGGACCTGACTCTTACTTAAGGCTCATCTCTGAGGGCCAGGCCATCATACTCGACGCCTTGTCCCGTGGCGCTGCAGGCTGGTACTGTGAGAACTCGAGGATCGTACCGTACTATCTGAGAGGTTACGTCGACTGGTCAGCCAGCAACAATGAGTGAAAGTAACTGGAAAAGGTTTTTTGCAGTGAGAAATATGACTTAGAAAATCAAGTGTAGAAAATCCATGAACTCCAATCAAAAGTTAAAGAGGAAACGAGAAGATTTAGATGTAAATTTTGTAAGATATATACCGAAATGATATGACAATGTGGGCAGATCAGCCGGGAGTGAGGTCCAGGAGGAGCAGTCAGTGCACCACGGAGGAGGAGGAGGAGGAGGAGGAAGAGGGACCAATGATGGAAGTGAAATTAAGGAAATGGGTTGAAACGTGTCCTGACTGACAGAAGGCTGACGAGACTCTGCTGAGGCTGGCGAGGGACACGGCACTCGGGGGTTGGCCATCACGTCAACATAATCTGGATGGAGGGGAGGGAGATATCAAAACCGAGTGTGTTCAACGGAGGGAAGAGCTTTTAGGGCTGAGCTTCAAGCTGAGAGATGCAGCTAAGGACCTGATCCACTGTAGTGCTCCTGCCGGAGTGACACACGCGAGAGAGGGAGGACAGCATGTCAGGTATCGCG
This sequence comes from Panulirus ornatus, assembly GCF_036320965.1. Taxonomy (NCBI): domain Eukaryota; kingdom Metazoa; phylum Arthropoda; class Malacostraca; order Decapoda; family Palinuridae; genus Panulirus; species Panulirus ornatus. The sequence goes on along the minus strand of NC_092224.1, from coordinate 25,469,348 downwards.
TATAGCTCTTGAGAGAGATTAAGTTGAGGGGATGTAAATTAAGAGATTTTATTGGTAGTGAGGACCGATAAGAGAAACACAGACGACAAGGGTCGGTGTTTAAATACGTACATTTTGTTTTGGAGAATCCAAGGGCAAACAACCGACTCTGGTCCCCTGATCTGCTCTGACATGGTAAATATGGCTATGGAGCTGAGAAAAAGATCTCGAAAATCTGGAAATTAAACTGATCTCTCTTTTTGTTCTCCGAGGTAGTTTTTGGTTGTTTTATTATACAATTTTAAAATTTATGCATCTTTTGTGGCTGTGAAACTTAGACACAGTTTGAGATTTCTGTAGAGAAAGTTATACTCATTTATCTATCACGTTTCCAGCTGCCAGGGACGGTCGTGTAGGTCACCCTCTGTCTCATTACCAGGCTGGTCCCCCCACGCTCCACACTTCACTTTCTCTGCTGGGCCACAGCCCCAGACTTTCATGAACTTTGATGGACCGCACTCGTATATTTCCATGTAGCTGGCTGGATCCTAATCCCATATCATGGACTCTGCTGGATCCCAATCCCATACTTCCATGGACTCTGCTGGATCCCATCCCCTCGTTTTCATCATCATGTTGCCAGCTGCCTTTTGGTAGTTGTTATGTAAGTCACCATCAGCACAAAGCCAACATGAGGATCATTAGTTAGGCTCACAACCTGACTAGTCTATCTTTCCTTCAGGTTTCAGCTCACTCGTCCACACAGGATGTTGGCGTCTAAGCAGCACAGCTATGTGGCTGATGTTGATCTGGAATGAGCTACTAGTTGTGGTATGTAGTCGTGTGATCTTGCTAATGGCCTCCTGCAGCCCCTTCTCGACTTTTTCGATCATTAGGTGGATACTGAGCCACCGCAGTGTCATAATTAGCGTAGCCAGCTGTGAATCAAGTTGACCCCGAGTTCAAGTTCCGTAATGTGGAAAGTGACTCGGATAAACTATTTGTTCATTTTTGCCATTGGTGCTGGTCAACAAATAGGTCCTGGCGTAAACTGGGATAAAGACAGACTTGAGGAGAAATATGGACTGGCTCTAATTGGTTCGTAATAGGGAATATTATGATGGATTTTGATATACATCTACCGAAATGATATTACCTCCATTTTCACCAACAACCAACTCACATCCAATGAAATGGGTTCTCTGCAACTCAAGCTCCTACAATCCACCTACATCAACCTACCTCAAAATAACCTAATATTAATCCATTAACTGATGATCGTGACCATTTTCTTAAGCAAGTGCCCTGTGCTCTACATGCGTGCTTCAACATCTACGAAGACCATGTCACATCTCTAACAGAGAGTAACTTCATCTAACGCTTCAGGCACATCAACCTCCAACACGACATCTGTGACCTTGATGACTACTTTCTTATTCCACACACAACAACAACTGCCTTCAAACTTCCCCTAGAAATAAAAAAAAAAAAAGTCGTCACCACCAGCACGTCAACCACCTGTGTGATCAAGGTATTGGTGGAGTTGCTCCGTCCAGCCATTACTCGAGTAACTCATCGCTCGAGATACATGCAAGGAACAGATACGTCACGAGTGCAGAATGGGAGTTAATCAGACCACTTGCTTCCCCCATCAACTGGTCTGCTGTCTTGCCAAGCTTACGACAAAAGTTGGCAGGACTGGAGAGCGTAGTGGCTGTGCAGGGCAGTGACGGCAACACTGCAGTGGTGGACAGAAAGGAGCGGCTAATGAGATCCAATCCCAATAGATATGAGGCAACAGACAATCATTTTTGAGATAGACCGAACATCAGCTTTTTACCATCAAGATCCGGGAGGAACTCACGTGTGGAATCACCTTGACGAATGTATAACCTGACCTAACCTATGGCTGGAGAAACACTCAGGACAGATCGTCATGGAATCAGTTTACTCTGATGTGTGTTATGGTGCCAGCATTCAGGGCACATAGACACATACAGCCCCGAAGATTCGTTTACAAGCCTCAGTGGGGCAACGGGTAGCGTTACTGACCATGAGTCAGCTACCGGGCCGCCCAGGCTCCGGTGTGTATGAGTTCGAATCCTAACCAAAGCAGTCGGCCAACAGCCAATCCCAGCTGTTCATCTTCCCCTCGGGGCCGGTCTATAAATGGGTGCCCTGGCATAGGCATGGTAAATATCTATGGGGCAACGCGAGTGTAAAACTCTCTCCCCGTAATGCGCAAATAGTAAACACAAAGAGTAAACTCACACACACACACACACACTCACACACACACACAAACACACACACACACACACACACACACACACACACACACAGCTGAGCATCTCTCGTCGACAGCCCAGCGGACTACAGGCACGAGTCACGAATTAGCTGGACTCAGAATCCGCAATTAAGGTGGCTGAAATCCCCAGCACTTGAGCTTTCTTCCACCTTGTCGTCTCTCCTCTCCTCCTCCTTCTCCCACTCTCCCTCTCTCATACCCCCTCCTCCCTCCCCCTTCCTCCAACCAGCTGGCCCACGAAGGAACGGGTGGATTCAAAGGCTTGATGATGTCTGCCTTGTGAATGTTACCTAACGAGCGACCTATTAGGCTGAGGAGGACGCTGACGCTGGCGGAGGGGCGCTTCTGGCTGTTGGAGAAGACTGGTGGTGGTGCTGGTGGAGGAGGAGGAGGATGGTGGTGGTGGTGGTGTTTGCTGGCAGAGGAGGCTGATGGTCGTGCTATTGGCTTCTGGTGGTGCTGCAGGGTGGTGGAGACTAGTGGTGGTGCTAGCTGATAGAGGGGGCTGGTGATGGTGTTGGCTGGTGGAGAAGGATAGTGGTGATGTCCTCTACTGAAAGAGGCCGTTGGTGGTGCTGGTCGGTAGATGTGATGGCTGCTGGTGGAGACTGGCCTTGATTCAGGCTGGTGGAGGTGGCTGGTGTTGGTGCCGGCTGGTGGAGAAGGCTGGTATTGCTTATGGTTGGTGGAGGAGGTTGGCGCCTTGCATACATCTAGAGAGAGGACTGCTTTAAGGACAGTATGAGGAGAGATTATAAGGAGGGGCATAAATAGGTAAGAGGTGAGACAGGGAGTGTGAGAGTGCTAGCTTCACCCAAGGAGGAAGTTAGATGAGGAAGAAAAGTTGAGAAGAGTTGCTTTGTCATTAGGAAGGACAGCTTTTGTGACGCGAGAAGGCAAAAAACGAAGGAAAAGTAGAAGGACAGGAGCTTTGAGAGTTAATCTAGGCTGAAGAACAAAAAGACTTAGCATTAGAAGATTAGTGAGGAAAGTTTAGGGAAACAAACAGATGACTCGATGAGATATAAATGTAGACTTTACATCTACCGAAGGGGGCGTCAATAACGTAAGTCTTGGACACGAAGGATATTCTTTAAAGTATCTAAGGTGTTGCTTTCAATTAGTCTCATTGGTAAGGCGTTTCCCTATGTGAATAATCTAGCTTTTAAAAAAAAGGTCTTTGCCTAATTCGAAATATATCGTTCACCCCTAAATCTGTATTTACCATTACAAGTGAAATCAGACGAATCTAGACTTAAATAACAGCACAGATCGAGATTATCACAGCCCTTGACACTTTTGAGCAACTGCACCAGTTCACCTCTTAACCTACTCTTCCCTAAGCAAAATAACTTTAAGTCGTCAAGGCACCAGTCGAACAATTCGTCTCTCACTCACACATCAAGGATGGAAGAGATCCTAATCACACGACTGACTAGTACGGGGCTACTTTGTATATATAGGAGCGATGACCAAGCTATCAGACTCATCGTGGATTGCTGTCTGATCAAACAACATAACATCATGAACCCTCGTGATGGACTTGGTTTGCAATGGCCAAGACAGGACTGCTCTGGACTCCTGCCTGATGCGGTAGCGTCGCGTAAGTGCAACTTTGGGATCATTCTGTGTGTTGAAGAAAACCTAGGCTTACTTCGCCTCATTCGAGGTAAAACGTTTGCCCACGGGTGAAAGCGGACGAATCAAACCTTAAGTAGCTTGCTCGATTGAGATCATCAAAGCCTTTGATAATTTTGAGTACCTGTTTGAGACCACCTCTTAACCTTCTCTTTTCTAAGCTAATTAGTATTTGTTTCTCAGCCCAGGAATCATCTTGGTAGCTCGCCTCTGTACTCTCTCCACTCTGTCTACGTCATCTTTCAAGTATAGTGACCAAAAATGAACACAATATTCAAGTCGGGGACGCTCTAATTAACTGTAAAGAGTGAGGGTGACTTCCCTGGACTGAAATTCGAAAGTCCTACTCGTAAAGCCAAGAACTTCGTTCGCTCTTTTTTGCAGCTTCTCAACACTGTTTGCTTAGCCTTGGGTGCACCAGTAATTATTACGACCAAGTCTACTTTCTGTAGCGCAACAGAATTCACACCGTAGCGTACCTTCTCGTTTCTAATCCCGTTATGTAAGATGTTTGTGTCTGTGAATCCGCTCCATCAGTTTGAGTAAGTTCGATGTTGCAGACGTTCAAGTTCAGCTGTAGATCTGTTTCACAGCTTGTTATCATCTGCAAGTTCGATATCTTATACGTTGTAGCCCATTATCAGTATCATTTACGTATATGAGAAAGAGAACCGGTCCCAAGACTGAATCCTGTGGCACACCACTTGTTACATACGTCTAAGCAATCTGAAGCTTGACCATTAATCACTCCTACTCTTTGCTTAAGGCCAGTCAACTAAATTAGTAATCACCAAGGTACAACCCTAACAGTGCTGTGTGACTAAACTTTTCCTTGTATCCTTTGACGATGAGCTTTATCGAATGGTTTTAGATAATCTAGATAAATGATATCAACTGCTCTATTTCTATCGTGATTTTTGACTGCATCATAGATGAAATGAAGCAGATATCTTAAGACATGAAGACATGAACGATTTCGTCGAAAACCATGCTGAGAATAATTTTTCAAGTGGTGTCATTCTAAATGGTTTACCGTTTTGTCGCAAGTGATGGTTTCCTTACACTGCCTAGCTACAGACAGCTAATTAGACGATCATTTCCAGGTACACTACCTGGAAATGATCGTCTAATGAGCTGTTTTTTGAATGTCGATGGCAAACATCAATTCCCTTGGAATTTTCCCTGTAGCAAGTGACTCGCTGAAATAAGCAGGAAAGAGCCTAGCTATCTCAATTTTCGCCCATTTCATTGTCTTTGGATAAAACACATCAGGACTTGCCATTTTGTTTACTTTTATTCCATGTAATGATGATAGTAGATCATCAACATTTACGACAATCTATTGTACAACGTTCTTTCTCCCTTATGAACAAAGCTGGAATTGGGACATGAATTGCGTCTTCTTTCGTGAATACAAATGCAAAAAGATCATTGTGACGGATAGGATTACAATGGGGTACAGACAAATCTGGCAGGCACTGCAAATGTAAAGAAAAGAGGAAATTGCCTAATGTAGTAAGAGCTCATGGAATAGGAGATCAAACCTGCGCATGGGTAGAGGTTCGGTTTCTTCAGCTGGGATGCATCTGACTGGCTTCACGTGTCTGGTGGAGTTCCACAAGGCTTAGTTCTACGACCCATACTTTTCATCGTGCCATACATAAATGGCCGAGAGGCAGGACTCACCAGTGAGATATCAAACTCTGCCGACGATACAAATTTTGGAAACAGATAACTCGAAGGAAGACTGCCTGAAGGTTCAAAAGGATTAAGATGAACTGATAAAGTGAACAGAGATACAGAAAACAGATTTCAATATAGGTTAATTCAAAGCACTGCATTTCGGTTCCAAAAATATGGATCATGCCTGGTAAACCTGTACAAGAATTTATACAAGAGGAAGACGCTGGAGTGATCATCAGAAATGACCTTCCAGATGGCAAACAATGCCTAATTGCATACATTGAGCCGACAGAATGCTAGTTTTCATAACTAGAAACATGAACTTCGAGATGAAGGATACGATAGTCACCGTTTACAATGCCCTGGCTAAACCTCACTTAGAGTAAGCCTTTCAGGTCTGGTCACCATTCCTTGAACGAATCCAAAGAAGTGCCAAGAAACTAATCCCTTTACTCAGAAATAAGCCTTATGAAGAAAGACTTAAAGAGTCAAAATGGTTATCTCTAAGAAAGCATAGACTCCTGGGTGACTTAATGGTAGTATTCAAAATACTAATTTCCACAAAATATCATACGAAAATTGCTTCACCTTAGACACAGGGGGATGTAGATGAGAAGGTGCTTTCTAAGTTCCTATCAGCTTCTAACACTAATAATACTCCACTCACAACACGTCCACCCCTGTATACCATAGCGTTCCAATTAACCCCATCCCGTGCACACCTTTCACCCTCTTGCATGTTTAGGTCCTAATCACTCAAAATCCCTTTTACTCTATCCTCTTATATTCAATTTATTTATTCATTATACTTATTCGCGTCTCTCGCGTTAGCGAGGTAGCGCAAGGAAACATGAAAGAATGGTCCAACCCACCCACATACACATGTATATACATAAACGCCCACACACGCACATATACATACCTATGCATTTCAACGTATATATACATATACATATATACACATACATATTCATATATATATATATATATATATATATATATATATATATATATATATATATATATATATATATATATATATATATATATATATATATATATATATATATGTGTGTGTGTGTGTGTGTGTGTGTGTGTGTATCAGCCGCCCAGGGCGGTACTAACGTGACTAAGAAGCGTTGAAGTGATGCCCAGAACCAACTTTCGGACTGCTGGTCCTACTGTCTGTCTTATCATAACGGGACTAACGAGCTAGTCCTGCCGTCTTATCTCTTGTACAAATGCCATACACCTACTCAACTCTCGCATATTTCTTTCGCCTTTGGTTCTCTTGCCATGTCCTGTCTACACAACTGCTTTTAAAAGCAATCGTTATAGAGTCCAGCAAACTTATGGCCACTATTCCCGGCATCACAGGGTGCTAAGAACCTCCGGGTTCCCATTGAAGTCCTCACGTTCCCCATTCTCAATGATCTAGGGCAAATTATCACACACCCCATCCATAGTCCTGACCGCTGTGACCACTCGCCTAATATCTTGGAATTGTTTTTTTTTTTTACCTCTAATCCCTCGCGCTATAACTACACAATCTCGCCTCCAGTTGGTTCCTCTGACCATCTATTTCAACGGCACTTCCCCCTCCAGCAACCCTGTTAAACGTCAAGATTGGCACCTCAACAAGACTGACTGGAATACCTTACGTAAGTGTTTTTCTGACTTTTCCTTGAGTAAATTGCTGCCTTATGTGGTGATGCTTTTGACTCCACCAAAAGTATAGTAGAGGTTATTGTTGCGGGAATGGTAGCCTTTTATTCCTTCTTCCTCCAAGATGACATCTTCTATCATTCCATAGTTCAACCGTTCCTGTTATGAGGCCATTCAGTCAAGGGATCGGGTATATCAGGCTTAGGAAAACTCTCCATCCTCCGACTCCCATTCAGCATTCATCATTGCCCGACATCATTGCAAGGATGTTATCCGTGAGTCAAAGGGGTTCTTTTATTCAAAGGAAGAGCGATAACCTCTTCTCTTTGTCTCCTGATAGGTCTTTCTGCTCTTTAGCCAAGGGCATCGCTTACAACTTCTGTCGTTCTACTCCTCCTTCGCTCTCTCTTTCTGACGGTACTATAACTGTCTCTCCTGTAGACAAAGCAACTCTCTTTCGTTCTTGTTTCCCCTTTAACTCTATCTTGAATGACTCTATCATTCCTTCATCCCCTGTTTTTCCTCTTGTTAATCCTATGCCCCTTCCCGTAACCTCTTTCGAACAGTCCAAAAAGTGCTTCTCTCTCTGGACACAAGCAAGGTTTATGGACCTGTTGACATCCATCCCCGTGAACTGAAAGAGTGCGCCTCTGAATTTGCACTTACTCTTGCTCAAAAACCTGGATTTTTCACTCTTCTCGGAAGATTGCGTTGACACATCCCTTTCCTAAGAAGGGTGACCGTTCTAACCCCTCTAACTATCGTCCAGTTGCTCTGACATCTACTGTTTCGGATACTTTGAATCCTTCCTCAACTCTCATATCCTCAGAAATCTTGAATCTCACAGTCTTCTTTCTGATCGCCAGTTTTGCTTCCGTAAGGCGAGATCCACTGGGGATATTCTTTCCTACCTTCTTAATGTCTGGTCATCACCCGTGAAGATTTTGTGGAATCCTATGTACCTGCCCTTGATATACTCAGCGCTTTTTGACATGGAGTGGCATCGGGGTCTCATCTCTAAGCTCCCATCTTTTGGCTTTTTTCCCTCACTTTGCCCCCTCATTTATAGCTTCTTCGGGCGATCTATCTACGTGGTTATTGAAGGGTCAGCCTATACCCCATTCTTCATCATCAGCGGTGTCCCTCAAGGTTATGTCCCGTCTCCTACACTCTTTCTACTTTTTTCAACGACTTCCTTTCTCCTACAAGAAAGCAAGTGCACGTATACGCTGACGACTCAACACTACCACTTTCACATCCTTCAATTCTGCTCTCTCTGCTATCACTCAATCTGCACCTCGTCTCTACACAACTTCATCAGTTAACTCAGTCTTAGACAAGATATCTCAGTGGGGTAAACGAAATCTAGTTAAGCTTAATACCTCCAAGACCCACTTTCTGCCCATTTCTCTATCGAAAATTCCTCACAACTTTCCGTTCTCCTTCAACGATTCTGTAATTCTACCTCTTGACCCAATGAACATACTAGGTATCAATCTTACATCCTCACTATCTCGAAAACCCCGGATTACAGAAATAGCTAAGTCTGCCTCTAAGAAACTTGAAGTCCTGCTTAGATGTCCAACTTCTTTTCTTCCAAACAGTTGCTCCATTTATACAAATGATTGATCCGTCCTTGTATTGAGAGCTGTTCTCTGCATCCAAACATGACAGACTGAAGTCGAAAGCACTCCGACTTAACAACTCTCCTAACCTAACTTCAAAGCATGACCCACCTGCCATGCACGGCAATTTTGGGTCACTTTCCTTCTTCTACAGGCATTTCTTTGGCTTTAGCTCCCGAGAGCTGGCTGCTTGTGTGCTCCTACCGCTAAGTAGACTACGCAATACTCGGCAGCCTGCTACATCACATGATTACTATGTGGCCGTTGGCAACTCAAGGGTGAACCGTTTTGATAACTGTTTCTTTTCTTACACCTCCAAGTTTGGAACTCTCTGTCCTCTCACGTTTTTTTTTCCAAATAAATATGGCCTGGCACCTTTTAACAGACAGGTTTTCCACTTCGTCCAAAATCCGTAAATGCTTTTCCTTGACTTTTCTTTTTCCATTTCATTAACCACTTTATATTTGCCCCCCCGCTCCCTCCCCTTTTAGTCGCCTTCTACGACACGCAGGGAATACGTGGGAAGTATTCTTTCTCCCCTATCCCCAGGGATAATATATATATATATATATATATATATATATATATATATATATATATATATATATATATATATATATATATATTCGTGCAAGAAGGCAGAATATTTCATTTGATACATTGTTTACTAAAGACCAATGCATATTCAACACCCACTACCATTCTGTTGGCTTTTCGGCTTTCCTCACCACACGTGTGAATCAACTGTACCGTATTCATTTTCAATTCATTCTTGAAATCCATGAGACGTTTCATTCCCGCTTTGTTATCACTATTGTGCAGTATCATTTATAACCAAGTTGACTAAAGATGGGCAGTGTTCGTGAAAATGAATATAGGACATTTGATTCACTCCTTATCTGATGAAGCAAAGCGTATGTTAAGAAACACTGAAAAAACAATAGAAAGCTACCGAGTGTTGAATTCGCATCAGTCTCTAGCAAAGAATATATATATATATATATATATATATATATATATATATATATATATATATATATATATATATATATATATATATCATACAAAGCTCCAACAGCCAGGATCGAACCTGGGACCCCTTGCACAAGGGATCCCAGGTTCGATCCTGGCTGTTGGAGCTTTGTATGTTCTATGAAGGTACGCGTTCATATACACTTTATTCGTATATATATATATATATATATATATATATATATATATATATATATATATATATATATATATATATATATATATATATATGTATATATATATATATATATATATATATATATATATATATATATATATATATATATATATATATATATATATATATATATATATATATATCTTCATTTTTCTTCTTTTTTTCATACTATTCGCCATTTCCTGCGATAGCGAGGTAGCAATAAGAACAGAGGACTGAGCCTTTGAAGGAATATCCTCTCTTGGCCCCCTTCTCTGTTACTTCTTTTGGAAAATCAAAAACGAGAGGGGAGGATTTTCAGCCCCCCACTCCCTCCCCTTTTAGTCGCCTCCTATCACACGCTGGAAATACATGGGAAGTATTCTTTCTCCCCTATCCTCAAGGATAATATATATATATATATATATATATATATATATATATATATATATATATATATATATATATATATATATATATATATATATATATCTTTCATACTCTTCGCCATTTCCCGCATTAGCGAGGTAGCGTTAAGAAGTTAAGAACAGAGGAATGGGCCTTTGAGGGAATATCCTCACCTGGCCCCCTTCTCTGTTCCTTCTTTTGGAATTTTAAAAAAAAAATGAGAGGGGAGGATTTCCAGCCCCCCGCTCCCTTCCCTTTTAGTCGCCTTCTACGACACGCAGGGAATACATGGGAAGTATTTTTTCTCCCCTATCCCCAGGGATATATATATATATATACATATATATATATATATATATATATATATATATATATATATATATATATATATATATATATATATATATATATATATATATATATATATATATATATATATATATATATTCCCAAAAGAAGGAACAGAGAAGGGGGCCAGGTGAGGATATTCCCTCAAAGGCCCAGTCCTCTGTTCTTAACGCTACCTCGCGAACGCGGGAAATGGCGAATAGTTTGAAAGAAAAGAAAGATATATATACATAACTTCGCCATGGCCCATCAGGTCTTATATTTATCCACCACCACCAATGAGCCTCCCTCCCTGTGACCACCATCCCACCACACCAAGCGGCCTCCCTCCCTGTGACAACCAGCCCACCACACCAAGCGGCCTCCCTCCCTGTGACCACCAGCCCATCACACCAAGCGGCCTCCCTCCCTGTGACAACCACCCCACCACACCAAGCAGTCTCCCTCCCTGTGACCACCACCACCACCACCAGACGGCCTCCCTCCCGTATTGATTAACACTATCGGCTGTGGTGCTGGGCCGCACATGTTTTCAATAAACGATTAATATGATCGTGTATGTAAATGACATGATGAAAATATATCTAATAATTTGCCTCTCCCACCGCTGCGTATTTCACAGAATATATACAGCACATACAACATGTCACCCTTCACCAGACGACACAAGGTATCAATGAACCCGGGGTCAAATATCTATCATTGCTTCACGTGTTTTTTGAGTAGATGTTCCGAATGATCATCCCATTAACTTATGAACCCCGTTTCTCTTCGTGAGTACTACGAACCTCGTGCTATGACATCTATTTCCACACATCCGAGCGGTGATAGCACGGCGCCCAGGTTCTCCACGTCTGCACGTGACGTGTCTTCTCTCATAAATTCAACCAATAAACTTTTCATTCGTGGCGATTCTTTTCGTATGCATACATACTCCCCCACCCACCCCCTCGCCGGCGCCGTCCGGAGATGCTCTCAATGATTTCGGAATATTTGAGTCTTATGTACGTGTCGACAGTAGGCACTGCGAGGAACCATATGTTAACATATGCGTTGTGGTGTGCATACACACACACACAATATATATATATATATATATATATATATATATATATATATATATATATATATATATATATATATATATATATATATATATATATATATATATATATACCAGTATACCCAGGATCGTTATGTGAGCAGAGTAAATAAATGCTTTACCAAAGCATATGGCTCTTGTGTTGTTCTCTCCTCAGTAATTATAATGAGCTACGAATGTGAACACACGGACGCCCGTTACACACAAACACCCTGACTTATTCATAACGTGAGCACATTCTTTCGCCTCTGAATCAGTCGCATTTCTATAACGGACGAATCCTCAACACGTGATATAAACAGACACCCAGCGATGTGTGAAGGATCGCCGCGAGCCCTCCCTTGCACACCTCCTGCAGAGGAGAAACCCCGCAACCAACCCTCAGCTCTCACCGTCAAACTAATTCATTCTCATGTCTCGGGAAAGGTCGCCCCTCTTTTCCACCACATGTATTATGCTGCAGTTGATGAAAGACTTTTGCTCTGGCTTTAACCCGCGTATAGATGCAATGAATTTTATCGTATGCATTGTTTTGTGTCCTTATGGCATGACATTCTGTGGGTGAAAAAGTATTTACCTTTTTCATTGTGTAATCGAAACATTTTGAGATTTCTATACTGCATGCTGTATGGTATCTCAAAAGAGGTATGCGTTTTTTTTCCCCGATGCTATTCAACCTCAAGAACATAGTGACTAAATCAGTTTCATAGAATAACTCAGAAGACACTCGTTCATATGAACGGAAAATCAAACATCTACAAAGACGCTGTTGGACGTCAGTGAATCACACCAGGCTCCTGGACGTCCTATTCTTGTTTAAGATCCGAGTCCTTTCAGCACATTTTGAACAAAGCATTGCTCGAGGCATAGTACACTGCGCCAGTCACCACATCAGCATCGCCGCTCCACACTGCCTGCATCGTCAGGTTGGTGCCGTGCAACTTCCCCTCGGAGCATCAAAAGCCAGTAGCAGCAACACCCTCGCCGGTCGAGTCACTCTTGCAACAACAACATAAAAAGAAAAAAAAATCCGTCTCGGCAAAATGTTCCCCGTCGAGTTTAATGTGCAGGAAACTGACTTCACTCACGGCCCCTTATAGTGTTGATCGAGGGGCTTAATAGCTATTACCAAGTGATGTTAGCGCCAGACCGGTAGTCGAACAGGAGCTCCCAGTGTGGCTCGCCAGCCCCTGCTCCAACGGCCGGCCTGAACTGAGGCCCGCGGCCCAACACTCAACCTAGCTCATAACCTTTCCTCTGCTCTAGTATTTGCCGGCAATTATCTTGTTCTTGGGCAGTATTCCGTTGCTCTCTTTCTCACCGAATCAGTTCATGTATAAAGAATGTTACTGTCGTTTCAGCCCACATCGGATTTGAATAGAACAACGGTTGATCATTCACAGTGAATCGACGAGACCTCCTGGGGTGTGGGGGCGGAGCATGCGCCGCCAGGACTGACGGGTGGGCGGTGCTTGTGCAAAGCCCGACCAATGAGGGCGTCGGGCCTGGGCGGGCCTACTCGATACCGTCCCTTTGCTTTGGGAAGACAAAGGCGTGCGTTGATTGGCCAATGAGTGCGGTGTCCCTCCCCTGAAGAACCGTCCATGGAGTTTGTAGTTTTTCTATCAGAAAGACTCTGGTCGCGGGGCTGGTGTGTGCACTGTGGTCAATGTTTTCTACCTGAGTGTGGGTCGGTTTGAGTGGTGTATACAAGGGGAGCGTGTGGAGGCCGCTACTGGTGGCGTGAGAGCAGCAGAACCGCCGTCGCCCGCGCCCTCACGCTGGCTCTCCCCCCGGCACTCGGCTCGGCGTCCTCCTCCCTCCAGCCCCCGGCGCGCCAGGCCCTCTCCCACGCCACGCACGCCTACCTGGAGACTCCGTACTACCTGAAGCGGGACCCGGAGGACCTGGTAGGGTCGGCAGCGACCCCTCCGGGCGGCGACCTGATGACCCTCAGCCCCCGCCACACCACGCCCTTCTCCGTCTCCGACATCCTATCGCCCCTGGAGGAGCAGCGCCGTGCCCTCGACTTGCTCGACGACCGCCGTCTCGACCTGCTAGACTCGGGCAGCTACGGGCGCGCCGCCGCAGCCATGCAACCCGCCGGCATGCAGCACGTGGCTTACCCGCCCGCGCCGCCGCCCACCACCTACTGCACGCCCGATGTTTACGACGCCCGTGCCTCAGCGCCCTCATGGTACCAGACGTCCTCCTCCGACCCTCGATTTGCAAGTAAGTTCACCGTGAAAGTCATTGTGCAGTGCTCGGTACGCGCGTGCGAAAAAGTTGGGTAACCTTCACCCGAGTTTGTTGTGCCTACTGGGCGGTGTACACGTCTGTGTAAGACGCTAGAGGTCATCTGCGAACGTACGTCAAGCCTTCATTACGACGGCGGAGCTACAGCGAGGTCGTTATGAAGCTAAATGGTTCCTCACAAACCCTAAGTTGTTGCAACTTTTCCCCGGCCGTGAGGTGTGCATCTCTTAAAGACTATCAATATTGAATCTCTTTGTTTACTGGTTTGATAATCCCACCTCTCGAACTCTTTATAATTAAGTCAGGGTCCGAGTGAATTCCTATGAGGGGTCGTGAGCAACATGCCAACAGAGTCTCCATGGACTCATATTAGTGCCGGGGATATAACCTGTCCTCATGTATCAAAAATCCAATCAGATCCGCATGACCCCATCATCACGCCCCTGGATAACGCTTTGCAGGGCTTGGATGACAAATGGCAGGCCCCTGAGTGAAATCCGGCAAGCCCCTGGTTGATAACCGGTTGGTCCCTGGTTGTCACCCAGCGGGGCCCTACATAACGTGTGGTCAGGACCCTGAGCAACCTCCGTCACTCCCAGATGATACCGTCGAGACGCTAGAAATCCTCCGCTAGGGCCTAAGATAAACCATCATTTACGTGGGGGCTTCGTGTGACCTGCGTCAGGAGTGCAGGTGACCCCTACTGGAGACTTCGAATGTAACTCTTCTACTCTAACTCTAACTCTTCTAACTGTACCTTAACCCTTCTCCCAACCCTTAATCCTTCCTTCAGCACTGTGGATAAGACATCCCGTTTGGGATTCCGATTAACGTCGCCTGAATCCAAGTACCTTGCCTTCCCCCTCTCTCCGTCATCAGCGACTCAACTATTTCCGTCACGTCGGGGTTCCCAGTCATCCGCCCCACAAACCGCCAGAACCCTAAACACTTCCCCCTCCTCACCCTGAATGCCTCCCCATCACCGCAGGGCCCGCCATCACCGATCACGCTAAGCGGCCGGTCGTTGAGGCGGCTGGGGTCCCCACTGCGCCCTGAACACCGGAACTAACACTCACCGCTGGTGCTCCAGCCACACTAAAAGCTGAGGGGGGCGCGCATAGCGTACCCCGGAAATCTTTGTAACAATTCTGAGGAAGGAAAGCGAGTCTCCTATGACTTAAACGTATTCATTAACATTGTTAATATTTCTAATACTATGTTAAGACGGTCCATGATGTTGCCTCAAGCCAGTCTATGGTTAGTATATGCTGCAAATTGCCTACCTACAATACACGTTACGTATTACATGAGTCAAGTCAGAACACAAGATCAATCCGGCATTGCCTCAACCCATTTTTATACAGAGCTTAAGGTAATTCACTCAGCTCTATCGCTACGAGTTAAAACCGTGTCTCGGTCTGAGAATTTTCAATATCTTAAACGCATTCCTATTTTCATTTCCCGACATCTGATTCAGTGACATTGTGCGGCATAACGGCAAAGGCGGGCTGGACAAAGAGACGTGGGGGAGACAGAGCGTTTAAGACCCATCATTAATTGGTTCCGTCTCACCTGGAGTCTGTCAGGTACAGTAACTCTCGTGGTAACTGTCTGGTGAATAAACGACCACAGACAATGAGAATCATTTGATGCAGGAGTTCAAGAATGCAATGTGAAGTTCCCATGACGAAAACCATGAGTATGTCGCGCGAAGGTGGTGACGGGATGCCGTGGGCTAGACCGCTCACTGGTCCGCGAGGTGACGGCATGAACAGCCTAGACACTCGCTAGCGTCCGTGAGGTGATGGGATTCAGTGTGTGGTGACGCTGTGATGCTGGCTAGACACTCGCTAGCCCATGAGGTGATGGTGTGATGTTGGCTAGACACCTGCCGCTGACCAGCGAGGTGACGTTGTGGGTTGAGAGAGGCGACCGCTGATCCGTGACGCGACGCTTGGCGGTCGGGGTGTGTGTGTGTGTGTGTGTGTGAAGCACCAGCGGCGCGACGGATGACGGCGGCGATATTGTGGTGTCGGGAGGCGGCCGGTGATCCGATTATATCGCCACTAGGCCAACGTCGGGAGGGCTTCCGAATATTTTACGAATCTGATTTAATTTTCCGCCGCTCAGGAAGAAGAACCATTCACTGAACGAACTGATCTGGTTTACATCAGGGAAATTATATCCTCACCTACGGTGGTGGGTCATGTGGCGGGGCTTCTTGCACACGTTAGAGGAAAACATGTGTTTGGCAGATCAAGTCGTGGGCGATTGTCTTGCTGGTAGAATTGTGATATGAGGAAATGTTGATAGGCGTCAGCTGCGATTGCTAGTAGACGAGTGATAAAAAATAAAAACTGTTAATGGCAGGTATGTGCTACGGAAACACGCTGCTGTACCTGTTTTAGGTACGTTCTCCTTGCGCATTTATATGTATTTAATTCTGATATAACCATTTAAATAATACGGGCTTATGGAAAGAAGGAAATGATTACTTATTCATACTCTCGCCCACCAACTCTCGGCAGAAGCTACGAAAACAACTAGTTCCCTAACCATGTCTTAGTCACGAAGGATAGGAATTTCACTGCGGTGAGAATATGCCCTACGTCTTTCCAGTCCTGAAGCGGAGTGGTTTCGTAGACCATTGGGATGGAGGATATCTACAGAACGAAGCTCGGCGTATCAAAACATTTCCTCCTATTTCACACACACGAGTTCTCCGGAATGTCATTTCCATCTCTTAGCGAGATGGCGCGTCAGAGGCAATTTGGTATGTCTCCAATCCCCCCTTGGAGAATCTCGCCGCCTCTGACGAGCAACAACATCTGAAACAAATTATCTGGCAGCAGCACGTAATATTCCAGCATCAGCTCACCGATCAATAATACCATCTCCGAGCCAGTGATTGACTGACAAATTGAGGCTCTGTAAAAGAAGCCTATATAAAGCAGCGTCTCCCCCCCACCTACACACACACACACACACGCCTCCCACCCATAGCATCATTACGGGACGCGAGCGGGACCGACCAGCAGCCCGCCGCCCGCCGCCCGCGTCGTCCCATCCCCCAGCGGTGAGGCACCGATCTCCTCCCCCCGGCTTGGTATCCCTTGTTACTTATAATTGGCAATAAGGTGTGCTACGCTGGGGTTGCTCGATCCTTTAAGTCGAGAGGGGATTCCCTGGGCCTTCCTCAGCCGCTGGGAAATTCTCGGTTTAATTGATGTTGATGCCTAAGCTGAGAGAGAGAGAGAGAGAGAGAGAGAGAGAGAGAGAGAGAGAGAGAGAGGAGACGCCTGAGTGGAAGACTGGCTGACGAGGAAAACATCGCTAATGTAATTACTGGGTAGTCTACCCGGCTCCCGATCCTCAAGCAATGCGAGCGGGATGTTTCTCGTGTGTGTTCACGTGCACTCTCCTCATTCTTACATTACTCCTACGCTATTTTAAACCCACGATTTCTTTTTTTTTTTTATCTTGTTTTAAGTACGCTTGTGATTTCACTCTCTCTCTCTCTCTCTCTCTCTCTCTCTCTCTCTCTCTCTCTCTCTCTCTCTCTCTCTCTCTCTCTCTCTCTGTGTTCTAAGTACACTGAGGTAATCTTTAAACTCTCTTCAGGGGGGAGAGGATTGTTTGAGATCACGTCAAAAGAATTTTCTATTTTTCACGAAACTCATCCACTGAAAATCTCATCGTAGAAAATACACCTAAAAGCTAGAAGCTTTCGGTTCCATACCGACATCCAGCAAACGTCATGTGTTCTACTTACAAAATTCGTGGACGAAAGTAATTGCTCTTTTTAAAGCCCCCGTGGAGTCAAATTACCGTTTAAGTGCGCCGAAATGAGTCCTTTTTTTTTCGATTACCTTTTTTTTCCCCCCCTACAGCTCACTGGAAATAATTTTGTTGGTCTTGGCTGGGCTAATATTTGCATTTAGGCCAAGGAAGTGGCGCATGAAATTCGCTGTGACGGGCAGCTAGGTTGAGGGGGCAGTGGATGGTCACTTACACCCTTGTGGGTTCGACCTCATGATCATCTCCATGAGTGACCCTCCGAACCACTAGTACTACTACTGCAGGTTGGGTTGGCTCTCGAAGACGTGTCCCGAGTTAGCATGCGTGGCCAGTGCTTACATCATCTCGTTCATTACTGCCTCAAGATTCTCTTAAGAATCTATGAACCTCATAGTATATCATTCACGAGGATGATTCTTTGAAGTGTACTTGAATCTTCACCCTTGTGACAAAGGTAATGAATGGCATGAGGTGTGGTATCTATTGCAATAGACTATCACAAGGAAGCTAGACACGATATCGGAATGGGTAGACGAGGTAATGAATGGCATGAGGTGTGGTATCTATTGCAATAGACTATCACAAGGAAGCTAGAAACGATATCGGAATGGGTAGACGAGGTAATGAATGGCATGAGGTGTAGTATCTATTGCAATAGACTATCACAAGGAAGCTAGACACGATATCGGAATGGGTAGACGAGGTAATGAATGGCATGAGATGTGGTATCTATTGCAATAGACTATCACAAGGAAGCTAGACACGATATCGGAATGAGTAGACGGCTAACTAGAAAGGATCCTCGAGGCAGTATACCTTCATATATCACTATCCACTTGCATACAAGGAGTGCAAACAGCGTTGCATCATAGTAGTCATAGCAACATCTCGTAATGTCCTATATTTCCCCCCCCCCCCCACCTGAGTCGTCCAGTTGTGCGACTGAGTCTTGTAAGTAACTGCGGTGTGTTTATGTGCCGTTGATTATGACCTGCGATCATAATTATTGACAATGTATGGGAATAGATTCATGACAGACAGATGCAGGCTTCGTGGAGACTGTCCCCTATCATTGTAATGTATCTGTTCCCTTTATATATCTGTCCATGGTTACGAATATTATGGACTTAACCTGTAATGTGTTGTCTGTGGTCACGGCCGCTGTATCTTGTGAATACAACGAGTGAATACAACTGGATGCAAACAACAACTGACCAATGGGTCCAACGAGGGTGCTTGTGATTACGGGTTAATGTGGTAGGAGTAGAAAGACAGACAGAATATATATATACATATAAGTATATATATATATATATATTTTTTTTTTTTTTTTTTTTTTTTTTTTTATACTTTGTCGCTGTCTCCCGCGTTTGCGAGGTAGCGCAAGGAAACAGACGAAAGAAATGGCCCAACCCCCCCCCCCATACACATGTACATACACACGTCCACACACGCAAATATACATACCTACACAGCTTTCCATGGTTTACCCCAGACGCTTCACATGCCTTGATTCAATCCACTGACAGCACGTCAACCCCTGTATACCACATGACTCCAATTCACTCTATTTCTTGCCCTCCTTTCACCCTCCTGCATGTTCAGGCCCCGATCACACAAAATCTTTTTCACTCCATCTTTCCACCTCCAATTTGGTCTCCCTCTTCTCCTCGTTCCCACCACCTCCGACACATATATCCTCTTGGTCAATCTCTCCTCACTCATTCTCTCCATGTGCCCAAACCATTTCAAAACACCCTCTTCTGCTCTCTCAACCACGCTCTTTTTATTTCCACACATCTCTCTTACCCTTACGTTACTTACTCGATCAAACCACCTCACACCACACATTGTCCTCAAACATCTCATTTCCAGCACATCCATCCTCCTGCGCACATCTCTATCCATAGCCCACGCCTCGCAACCATACAACATTGTTGGAACCACTATTCCCTCAAACATACCCATTTTTGCTTTCCGAGATAGTGTTCTCGACTTCCACACATTTTTCAAGGCTCCCAAAATTTTCGCCCCCTCCCCCACCCTATGATCCACTTCCGCTTCCATGGTTCCATCCGCTGACAGATCCACTCCCAGATATCTAAAACACTTCACTTCCTCCATTTTTTCTCCATTCAAACTCACCTCCCAATTGACTTGACCCTCACCCCTACTGTACCTAATAACCTTGCTCTTATTCACATTTACTCTCAACTTTCTTCTTCCACACACTTTACCAAACTCAGTCACCAGCTTCTGCAGTTTCTCACATGAATCAGCCACCAGCGCTGTATCATCAGCGAACAACAACTGACTCACTTCCCAAGCTCTCTCATCCCCAACAGACTTCATACTTGCCCCTCTTTCCAGGACTCTTGCATTTACCTCCCTTACAACCCCATCCATAAACAAATTAAACAACCATGGAGACATCACACACCCCTGCCGCAAACCTACATTCACTGAGAACCAATCACTTTCCTCTCTTCCTACACGTACACGTATATATGTATATATATATATATATATATATATATATATATATATATATATATATATATATATATATATATATATATATATATATGTGTGTGTGTGTGTGTGTGTATTCTTACTTATGCGTGTCCGCCATTTCCCACGTCTGCGAGGTAGCGTGAAGAACAGATGAAAGAGCCTTTGAGAAAAAAATACAACCTCGTTTGGCACCTTACTGAGTTTTTTTCTTTTTCTTCTGGAAAGCAATATAGGAGGGGAGGATTTCCAGCCCCTTGCTCCCGGCACTATATCTATATAGATGTTACCGGACTCCGAATACTTGAGGATACACCTTTGGTGTTGCTGTATCACAATGGACTACGGTCTCGTCAAAGAATTTCTTACTCCATAAGAGTCTACATTTCCCTGCAACTGAAAGTAGTGCAGCATTCTTATATAAAAACTTATCCCGAGTTAATCATAAATTAATCATATGTATATATATATATATATATATATATATATATATGTGTGTGTGTGTGTGTGTGTGTGTGTACGATTACTGGTGTTACCGGTTTCTGCCCGCTTGAGGTTACACTACGAGTCAAAATTCACCACTGGCGTGGCTGTATCCAATGTCAGTTGACGAAGAGAGTACAGTATGGTCAGAAAACATCTCGCTTCAAAGGAGTCTATCCTGTCCCACCTACTGAGTGTAGCGCGGACTTGAAGCTGCACGAATCCCCTTAGAAGGAGGCCTATAATAATAATGATAATAATAATAATAATAAATGATAATAATAAAAGTAATTATAATATTAATAATAATAATAATAGTAATAAATAATGATAATACTAATAATGAAATATAATAAAGTAATAATATTAATCATGATAATAATAATATGTGGTTACTGTTTTTGTATCATGGGGAGGGACTTTTATATTCTTGTTGCCCTGTCTCTTAACCTTATATATATATATAAGGGGATGAGAGAGCTTGGGAAGTGAGTCAGTTGTTGTTCGCTGATGATACAGCGCTGGTGGCTGATTCATGTGAGAAACTGCAGAAGCTGGTGACGGAGTTTGGTAAAGTGTGTGGAAGAAGAAAGTTAAGAGTAAATGTGAATAAGAGCAAGGTTATTAGGTACAGTAGGGTTGAGGGTCAAGTCAATTGGGAGGTGAGTTTGAATGGAGAAAAACTGGAGGAAGTGAAGTGTTTTAGATATCTGGGAGTGGATCTGTCAGCGGATGGAACCATGGAAGCGGAAGTGGATCATAGGGTGGGGGAGGGGGCGAAAATTTTGGGAGCCTTGAAAAATGTGTGGAAGTCGAGAACATTATCTCGGAAAGCAAAAATGGGTATGTTTGAAGGAATAGTGGTTCCAACAATGTTGTATGGTTGCGAGGCGTGGGCTATGGATAGAGTTGTGCGCAGGAGGATGGATGTGCTGGAAATGAGATGTTTGAGGACAATGTGTGGTGTGAGGTGGTTTGATCGAGTAAGTAACGTAAGGGTAAGAGAGATGTGTGGAAATAAAAAGAGCGTGGTTGAGAGAGCAGAAGAGGGTGTTTTGAAATGGTTTGGGCACATGGAGAGAATGAGTGAGGAAAGATTGACCAAGAGGATATATGTGTCGGAGGTGGAGGGAACGAGGAGAAGAGGGAGACCAAATTGGAGGTGGAAAGATGGAGTGAAAAAGATTTTGTGTGATCGGGGCCTGAACATGCAGGAGGGTGAAAGGAGGGCAAGGAATAGAGTGAATTGGAGCGATGTGGTATACAGGGGTTGACGTGCTGTCAGTGGATTGAATCAAGGCATGTGAAGCGTCTGGGGTAAACCATGGAAAGCTGTGTAGGTATGTATATTTGCGTGTGTGGACGTGTGTATGTACATGTGTATGGGGGGGGGGGGTTTGGGCCATTTCTTTCGTCTGTTTCCTTGCGCTACCTCGCAAACGCGGGAGACAGCGACAAAGTATAAAAAAAAAAAAAAAAAAAAAAAAAATATATATATATATATATATATATATATATATATATATATATATATATATATATATATATATATATGAATATATATATATATATATATATATATATATATATATATATATATATATATATGTATATATATATATATATATATATATATATATATATATATATATATATATATATATATATATATATATGACCGGATGACTATTTTTTTCCCATTAAAATCGATCATCTTGGCTGTAACTTGAACCACTGTCGTACAATCTGTCTCCAAATACGTTTTGCTGTTATACATACACTGTGTGTGTGTGTGTGTGTGTGTGTGTGTGTGTGTGTGTGTGTAGGATGGTCTTCCTCCGACGCTCACTCCCCACCAGCTCAGAACCTGGTAGCTTTCGAGTCACCGTCCGTACCTATGTATCAGGTGTTCAGGTAGAGCGTTCCATCATGGGAGTCATGAGTGGTCGTTTCTTACTGAGTCTTGGTTGTAAACATCCTGCCTCCTCCTCCTCCTCCTCCTCGTGTTGGCCTGTACTGCTGTGTTGTGCCGAAGGTCGCTTCCCCGGGAGCCTTATACTGGCTGGTGTCGGTCAGCGCTCAAGCGGTACTTCTGTGTCGGGTGGTCTCGTAGGTATATATATATATATATATATATATATATATATATATATATATATATATATATATATATATATATATATATTATCCCAGGGGATATGAGCGAAAGAATACTTCCCACGTGTTCCTGAGCGTCGTAGAAGGCGACTAAAGGGGGAGGGAGCGGGGGCTGAAAATCCTCTCCTCTCGGTTTTTTAATTTTCCAAAAGAGGAATAGAGAAGGGGGCCAAGTGAGGATATTCCCTCAAAGGCTCAGTCCTCTGTTCTTAACGCTACCTCGCTAACGCGGGAAACGGCGAATAGTATAAATATATATATATATATATATATATATATATATATATATATATATATATATATATATATATATATGTGTGTGTGTGTGTGTGTGTGTGTGTGTGTGTGTGTGTGTGTGTGTGTGTGGGTGTGTGTGTGTATTTAATGTCTGTGTACTTCAGTGACAAATTTTTGCTTTGGTGTTGCCCGTCTCTTACCCCTGTGAATGCATTATATTTTAATCTTTTGTATACTGACACATAACCCTCTTTGCGTTAAGTATCAGAACGTGATGACTACTTGCTTGTGTGTGTGTGTGTGTGTGTGGTGTGTGTGTGTACGTATTATCTACCCCGCTCCAGCAAGGTTATAGCGTTAAGAGAAAATGAAAAATTGCTTCATTTATACACATAAAGTTCATGTAGAATTGTTAAGCATTGATCATGCTAGTTTGTACCGTTGCCCAGTACACACACACACACACACACACACACACACACATATATATATATATATATATATATATATATATATATATATATATATATATATATATATATATATATATTAATATCCAAAAGAAAGAACAGAGGAAGGAGTCAAGCTGGGATGTTTCTCTGGGTCTTATTACCTATTTCTGGGGCTGCCTCGCAGAGGTGAAAACAGCGAATGGGTATTATAGAAATATTTGTATATCAAGGCTTGAACATGGAGGATGTTGTGAGGCGTGCATGGACTAGAGAAAAATTGAATCGATGCGGTATACGGGGGTCGACGTGTTGTCAGCAGGCTGAATCAAGGCACATGAAGCGGTCACTGGAAACCATGGAAAGGTGTCATGAGCTTGGCTGTGGATAAGGGGGAATCTGGTTTCAATGCATTATACAAGACAGATGGAGAATGGACGTGAGTAAATGAACGCCGTTTTCTCTATCTTTGCCCAGCGTTACTTAGCTCAAATGAGAAGCAGGGAACACGCGCGCGTGTGTGTGTGTGTGTGTGTGTGTGTGTGTGTGTGTGTGTATATGTGTGTATATATATATATATATATATATATATATATATATATATATATATATATATATATATATATATATTCTTTTTTTCCAAAAATACTTGCCATTTCCCGCGTCAGCGAGGTAGCGTTCAAGAACAGATGACTGAGGCTTAGAGGGAAAACTCCTTACTTGGCTTTCTTTTCTCTTCCTTCTTTTTGGAAAAGTAAAACTAGGGGGGAAGATCTCCAGCCCCCGGCTCCCACCCCTTTTAGTCACCTTTTACGACACGCAGGGAATACGATAAGTTCGTGTAATGATCACATCGTCGAGGATATACAATAATGAGACAGAAGACGTAGACAAGTCAATTGTTGTACAAGGAAGAGACGCAGCTAAGACGCCACTGGTAAACAAGCGTTACCGGATGGTGGTGTTGGCGATGGAAAAGAAGAGGAACTGTTCACAAATTTCGCCTCCATGAAAAGTCATGGGCGAGGCCGCATTATCGTCTGCCTGACGATAACGAGGACACTCACGTCCAAGAACTTCCCACCCTAAAAAGGAGACCTTCGCACCCCAGCTACTGGAAGTGCCGGACTTCCGTGTAGGGCATTTACTTTTCAGCCTTTGCGTGTGCGTCGTCGGATCAGGCTTGCGGCTGTGTTGAAAGTCCAACCAACGAAGGTATCATTGCGTTAGACCCGGGGAGAAGGAGGTGGGGTGGAGTTGGGGGGTGGGGTTGGGGGGGGTTGCCGACATTCTCCTCTCCCCCTCCCGGTGGGGCACGTCTCTCCAAGTCAGTTCACGAGACACTATCGAAACATCTCGTGTGCCTTACCACCCAAGCCTTCTAGTACTGTGTGTGTGACCACAGTTTGTAATTACTATTTGTGTGTTACACTTGTGTTGCCCCTCCCCCTCCGTGTGTGTGTGTGTGTGTGTGTGTGTGTGTGTGTGTTGTGTGTGTGTGTGTGTGTGTGTGTGTGTTGTGAATGTATATGTGTGTGTTGTGAATGTATGTGTGTGTGTGTTGTGAATGTATGTGTGTGTGTGTTGTGAATGTATTTGTGTGTGTTGTGAATGTATGTGTGTGTGTGTGTGTGTGTGTGTGTGTGTGTGTGTGTGTGTGTGTGTGTGTGTGTGTGTGCGTGCGTGTGTTCGATAATTCACTGAACTATTTCTTATCATTATGTAGAAGAAAATACGTCATCAACCATTTAATCCACGTCTTTTAACACTGTTCAATGGCATATAATCTATCACCTACGGATTCTGAGCAGGACCTCTTCACTACTCTATTGCATTATGTAAGAAAAGTAACTTTACACATTCATCATACATCTAGATGTGAACGAGTTAATGAATATATCAGTCTACGGGCTTCTTACCTCTGACATAATAATTATCACACCATTATGGTCAGCCACAGATAACAAACCTGTAACCAGAGTCGTTTATCAGTTATCTGAACCCATTATGGTCAGCCACAGATAACAAACCTATAACCAGAGTCGTTTATCAGTTATCTGTACCCATTATGGTCAGCCACAGATAACAAACCTGTAATCAGAGTCGTTTATCAGTTATCTGTACCCATTATGGTCAGCCACAGATAACAAACCCGTAACCAGAGTCGTTTATCAGTTATCTGTACCCATTATGGTCAGCCATAGATAACAAACCTGTAACCAGATTCGTTTATCAGTTATCTGTACCCATTATGATCAGCCACAGATAACAAACCCGTAACCAGAGTCGTTTATCAGTTATCTGTACCCATTATGATCAGCCACAGATAACAAACCTGTAACCAGAGTCGTTTATCAGTTATCTGTACCTCATGTGTTTATCATCTATTTACGAAGACATTTACAAGTGAGGCCTGAGGGCAGGGAACAAGCCCTCGTCTGTCAGCAAGGATACAATATGGACCAGCGAGTAAATCTTACACGAACATTCAGTGTATGTTTGTCAGTGTGAGCCCCAGCTGTATTGACAACAGTCTCTGTTTAACCTGGCCAGACTGAGGTTTTAGCTTTGCCATTACCGTTTTATATTCCCGTAATCGCAAGACTTGAATGGAACTCTTGAGATGCGGGGAAACGCTTGGTGGAGGGTAACGGAGGAGGATCGAGATGTGTCCACCTCACACCTATGTCCTCTTCTCTCCTCTCTTCTTGGCTGTTCTCCGCTCCCTCCAGTTCTCAATGTACCGGTGTTCAGCGTCGCACACGCTGCTATGTAATGTGGTTCAGGGACGTACATACCACTATGTACCGCTCTTCAGGATAGTACATACTGTCGTGTTCTGCTGTTCAGCGTTGTACGTCCTGTTACTCTCAAGTGCTCAATTTTGTACATGCTTTTACGTGCGGTTGTACACGCGGTTGGCAACGTTGTTCATGGACGTAAATTCTGATATGTACCGTTGTTCAAAGCTGTTCATGCTCTTCTATGCCGTTGTTCAGCGTCGTATTTGCTGCTGCGATGTTATGTGCCATTATGCACCGTTGTCCAGGGTTGTACATGCTGTTACGTAACGTCGTCCGGCGTTGTAGAGGCTGGTATGTAACGTTCTCCATAAATGTTCTTCCAACGGATAATTCAACACATTTTTTTCGATGAAGTGAATGACTCAATGAGAGACATTTTATTTCCTGCTTCAAACGATTTATTATTTTTTCTATCTAATTTCTTTATTTTCCCGGGATCTTTTATCACGTTTCCGCGTTTTCTGAGAACTGTGAATAAGTGAGGAGGCAAAAATGGGGACGCAGTCTCGATGGCACATTGATGCGAACAAAGAAGGATTATGTGGATCACAAATCTTTATACTGAATGTACAGTTTCATGTATAACTTTCCTACCCACGACAAAATTTTGCTGTTCCTTAATTTTCCCCTCCGTTAATTTGATCTTATTAACCTGCATTTTGGGTGACTCTAACGTAGGGAACGTATTACACGTATTTCATCGAGTGATTCTGCAGGAAAGTGTATTAAGAAAGGAGATCTGAATTGGGTAAAGTCGTCTTGATTCTATAGAACAAACGGTGATGCTCTTTTGTTTTACACTGAAGGAAAGGAATCCCTTTGTGCTCATCGTTGAACACGTGGGGTACTTCTGTGTTCTGAACACAACAGGTTGTCCCGGTGTTCACGCACGATCTAAAGAACAACTCTAGTGTACTGGTGTTCCTCCGTTCATTAAAGAAGTATAGTGTCTTGGTGTTCTGTTTATATGATGTGGAATAGGTGTAGTTTGCTGGTGTTTTGTGGTCTACAATAGATCAGGTTCAGATGTCTCGTGTTCTGTTATTCACTGATGATGTTATGATGTTATGCACCGTAGAACAGAGTCTGGGGTGTCACTGCTCTGTTCTACGCCACAGAACATCAAGCGAATGTGATTCAAAACAGAACATAAACATCATGCCCGTGTTCTTCTCTCAAACATCACAAAAGAGTGGATGCTCCCCCATGGACATCCACCCATGTGAAGGAAGAACACAAGACACCACGTGACTCCCCCCCCCCCCCCGCCCCTCGTAAAGAGCCACCACCCACAGCTATGACAGCAGGGTCGTAGGACACGTACATCAGCTGGGGGCCCACTGCCATCAGCTGATACACATAAACATACGACTCTCCCTTTGTTTACCTTCGCCTTCACCTGGATGCACAGAGGACAAATATGGACTTGGGATGTGTATTGATAAAGAGACCAGCCCTAACGCCAGTCTCTCGGTATTCAGAGGTACTTAGTTAAATGTTGGACTTACATTTCTACGAAATGAATGGGGCAAATGACGTTCCACAACGATATATGAATATCGAACGATACCTATCGCTCAGCACCTTAGTGGAGGACGCCTACAAGCCTCACCAGGTGTAGAATTTGCTTTGGTTCTGTTTTACTCTCCGTTGTATCATGTTTTCCCTGTATATTTGATATGCAGAACATTATGACAACACACACACACATATATATATATATATGTGTGTGTGTGTGTGTGTGTGTGTGTGTGTGTGTGTGTGTGTGTGTTACAGGACTCCACCAGCATGAGATCATACCGCGAGCTAAGTGTCACCTTTGGCGAGGTTGTATCGCTGGGAATACAGTCTCGTCCATGAACTTTTTACACCATAGAGTCCACATCTCCCTGTTACTGGAAGTAGCGCAGCACTGGACTCTTTCGTAGAAAGATGTCTTATTTACTTACATGTTTATCATTATCATTATTTTATCACTATCAATATTATTACTTATCATTATTATCATCCTTATTATTATCATTATTATTATTATCATCGTTATTATTACTATTATCATTATTATCATTATTAATATTATCATTATCATTATCATTATTATCACCATTATCATTATTGTGTTTTTATCATCATTATCATTATCATTATTATTATCATTATTATCATTATTATTATTATTATCATCATCATCATCATTATCATCATTATCATTATCATTACTATCATTATTGTCATTATAGAACCGCAGGGACCATTTTCACATGATACAAGACATAACTAAGATGGCATTGCTCCAGTCATTACAATTATCATAATTTTTACATGATCAAACAAAGCATTTGATTCTTGTCCAATTCTTATACTATACTTATATTGCTTAAGTCTAACAGAAAGATCCTTACCAGTCTGCCCAATATAAACTTATCACAATTTTTATATGGTACTCTATATACACATCCTGCGGAACTTTCTGGTGGGTTCCTGATTAAGATATTCTTTAGTCCTCCCTTTTGGTGATGATTTTAATTTACTTCCCATTTTGCTTAAGGCAACATGTCGCTCTATATATCTCATTCCTTCAGTTTATTCTATCCCATGCACGCCTCTCGCCCTCCTGAATGTTCAGACCCCGACAACTCAGAGCTCAAGATTCTCACCCATATATCACCATCGATACTTGAAACGTACTTAGCTTTGCCCAAATATTCCTTGAAGCACCTGGGACATTTGCCACATCTAAGAACATATAACTCACTTCAGCTCCCATGCCATATCCACTCTCAAGTGCTAAAAGAACTCTCCTTCCTCCAGGTTCTCACCCTATAAACTCATGCATAACCCATCCTGCCTTGCTCCCTGCTACACCTCATTACCTTACTTTTATTCACATTAACTCTCAACTTCCTCTTTTCACAAACTTGCTCGTATTCTGTCTCCAACTCCTGCAGTTTCTCTCTCAAGTCTCCTACCATAGCCATGTCATCTGCAAACAACAACTGACTCATCTACCAGGGCCCCTAAACCCTGGCTTATACTGTACACCCGCCACACTCAGTGTTCGTTCTTGTTCACCGTTTCTCGCGTGAGCAAGGTGGCATCAGGGCACCAGAGACTGATTAAAAAAACGGCTTCATTTGCTCACATACACTCCATCGCCTTCATGTATAATGCAACAGAATCAGAGCCCTCTTTTTACAGCCAAGCTCCAGTGACCTTTCGGTGGTTCTGCCGACCTCTTTGTATGTCCTAGTTCAGCGCAATGAGAGCACGTTACCTCCTGTATACTACATTGCTCCAGTATGCTGTATTGCATGCACGCCTGACACCCTCCTGCATTTTCAGGCCCAAATATCTGAAAGTATCTTTCACTGCATCTTTCTATCTCATCCTTGGCCGCCCCCTCTTCCATGTTCCCTTCATCTCTAACATACATATCCTCTTATTGATTTTTCCCTTGCCCATCCCTTCTGTATGACCAAACCAGTGTAGAACACCCTCTTCAGCGCTCTCAAAAATAGTTTGCCTTCTACCACACCTCTCTCTGTTACCCCGTCAATCCATACTCAATCAACCTACCTCACATCACATACTGTATTCCCCTCAAGCATTTCAATTCCAACATATCTCCCCTCTCCCGTATCTTTGCATACAGGGCCTACGATTGCATCTCTATAGTACCGTCGGGACTACAGCACTATTACACAAGCTAAATCTGCACTTACATATAGTGATCTCTCTTTCCACACACACTCCTCAATGCACTCAGGGCAAATGTCCCTTCCTCCACCCTACTGTTCACTTTCGCTCCTACAGTTCAATCTGCTTTCACGTCCACTCCTAGACATCTGCAACACTCTGCTTCTAGGTTCTCTCTAATCAGACTCAGGCTCAAACGGAATTGTCTCTCCTCTGCTAAACTTCATAACTTAACTTTTATCTACATTAACTTTCAGCCTCACCCTTCCAAACACTCTCCTAAACCCTGACGCCCGGTCCAGCAGTTTTCCCGTCGATTCTAAAACCAGCGATGTGTCATCCACAAAAATCAACTGACTCATCTCCAAAATCCCCAAACCCAAGCATTCTGTTGAGCCCTCCTTTCTCCAAGACCTCACTGCCCCATCCATAGACAGATTAAACAGCCATGATGACATCACACACCCTTGATGTAGACCCACCTTCACCTGGAACCACTCGTCGTCCGCTCTTCCGCCAGCACACACACCTCACCCTTTCGACAGAAGTTTTTCACTTCTTCTTGCACCTTTGTCCCCACACCATACACAAAGCATCTCTATAAATCCTCTCATACGCTTTCTCCAGATCCATAGATGTCACACGTGAATCCCTCTTTTTCTCTTATCATTTCTCATACAGATTCTTCAAAGTAGTCACCTGATCTTAATATTCTATACCACTCCTGAAGCCAGATTGTTCCTCTCCGATCTGATGTTCTGTGCATACCACCATCCTTTCAGTCACCACTCTCACGTACAACTTACCAGGTGTACTCATCAGATGTGTAATTCTGTAATTTGAACATTTACATTTGTTCCCCTTGCATTTAAACAGCAACACTGTAACCCGCCAATCCCCATGCACCCCACCCTGAGTCATACGTTTTTAAAATCCTGACCAACCAATGAACAACACCGTCACCACTTTTCTTGAAAAATCAACGGCAATTTTATCCATTCCAGCTTCTTTGTCACACTTCATCATATGCAAGACTTTCACAATATTTATTTTTTCACCAAACCATTCGCCTTGACCCTCTCGCTCCAGTTACGTCCACATCCAAAACACCTCACATCTGCCACCCTGTCATCTAACGAATTCAACAAGTCACTCCATCTCTTGCCTGGTACTGATGTTCCCATCTATTCTAAATTTCTCCTGTCACTACTGACCTCCTTCCAACTCGGATACATTTAGTTTTCCTTCCTGAAGTTTGTCGATAATCCTATCACCCCATTACTTATTTGCCCTTTTTATAGCCTCTCACCCTTGCTCTTGTACATTTCCCAGTCACTCGCACCCCCTCCCGGCAGAAAGTGCCTTTACACTTCTTTATTTTCTTTTCATTGTAACTTAACTTCCTCATCCCACCACTCACTACCCATTCTTAAACAACCACTTCCCACCTTCTTCATGCCTCACACTTCATCCACACATCTAAGCACCTCATCTTAAATATCTTCCATTCTTCGTCCACTCCCTTAGTTTCGTTTACTCTCACTTTGTACTTATCTTCATCCAATCTCTCGTGGTACCACGCAATCAAGCCTCCCATGTCATTTCCTATTTCCCTAAAGCTACTACAAACTTTAACACTCCAGTGTAGGAACGAATCATGATTCCAGTTGTAGTCTGATCGAGAGAACAAACCAGGATGCGCTAAACGATATTGATCTAAGGAGAGGATAAGCAAAGGACTGATTTTAAATGATGCACGTGTAAGAAGTGAAGTCCAAAGGACATGGGAGACAGAGAAAAGAAAATGGAAGGATGCAGTGAAAGAGGCTCTGAGGTGAGGCGTACACGGAATAAGATGAGTTGGACTGGTGTGGTATACAGGAGGCGACGTGCTGTATATGGACTGCTCCATGGAATATGAAGCGGCCGGCCAAAACCATGAAGGAGTCAGTGGAACTTGACTGTGGATGGTGGGCTCTGGGTATCGTTGCACTACACACAACAGCTGGAAAATGGATGTGCGCAATTGAGGCCGTTGTTCAATGCGTTCGGTCGGTAGTCGGTCCATAGTCAATCCAGCTGTTGATTCTCCCCCAGTGTTTAGTCGATAAATTGGGTACCTGGCTTAGACAAGGGTATATATATATATATATATATATATATATATATATATATATATATATATATATATATATATATATATATATATATAGCTGAAATCTCTAGAAATGCATGCCAAGGGTAAAATCAAAAAGATTATAAAATCAAGAATACGAAAGTAAAGCAAAAACACCCAGGCTACACCGTCAGTGAAGGTACACGCCAATCCTGCAGTATATAAAACTGGCCTCCACACCCCAGGCGGTAGATGATGTCAAGAAAAACTGGTCGCCTCTCCCTGCAAATCGGATCTAAGTTGGAGAGCGGCTGGCGAGTCTTTAAGGCGATAATTGCTCAGTGTTGAGTGGGATTACCGGACTCAGAGGATCCCCAGGGCTAGTGCTTACACCAAGGATGGCCGGTTTATGGCATGGGGCCAGTTTGCTGGCTAGGTCTCCCCAGAATGATGGCCCCTGAACTGTGATGGTCGTTATCATTAACGAGAGTAAGACGAGGGTGTGGCCTTCGTATGGTGTTGAATCGTGGATTCTGAATAACCATCTGCCTTCTGTTGGCAGACGAATGGAATACATACATGACATGATGTAACTTTTGCTCTTGATTTAAGTCAAAGATTACGCGCACACACACACACACACACACACGCACATTTCTCTTCTCTTCGTTGTATATCAGCTGACTTTTATTTCTTTCTTGTATGTACCCTGATGATGTGATTATTACACGAAAGCGCACTTGGGAATTTATCGTGTTTCATTCTCCCCGCGGACTCATAGGAGTATATATATATATATATATATATATATATATATATATATATATATATATATATATATATATATATATATATATATATATATATATATACATATATATATATATATATATATATATATATATATATATATATATATATATATATATATATTCATTTCATCGAAGACCGTAGCATAATTAGTATGAGAGAGTTTCTGCCTTTTTTTCTAATTTCCAAACACATGTTTGTCGCTCTTCAGAAAGCTGGAAAAGTCAATTCCCATATGCAGGTTAAGGAGTTCGCATCTGTTCCCAGAACATCAGCCCTCCTCTCTATGCATGCAACATATTCAGTGTTTTCACGATTTCGATAACTTCAGTTAGTTTGATGATGATCTCAAGAGGGCGAAAGCTCACTGCGTAAGTTCTGAGGATATGGTGAGCATGGCACTTGGGAATTTAGTCCTCTAGCTTCCTCAAGAACAATGAACATGTTTTAGAACATGTTAAAAAGAAATAAACTCTTTAGTGCTTAATCATATATATATATATATATATATATATATATATATATGTATTGAAATCCTAATTTTTGAGTTAAATGCAATCAATCTACACAACCACAACACGCACACGTACGTCAGTCACCACACACAAGGCCCCTGGGGTTCTAACGTTATGTTACCGAAGAGCACTGCTACGAAATTTTCCTGCTAATAGTTTTCGAAGCATTTCCTGTGACAGTGGGGGGAAGAGGTGGGGTGGTGGTGGTGGGGGCGATGGAGGAAGGGAGGAGAGGTGGGATGGAGAGGCCAGGGGGATGGAGGAAGGAGGGAGGGGAAGAGGACCTCCCAAGTTTGCCCTGAAGATAAAAATGTAAGGCAATATTTGTGCTCTGTATTAGCCCTTAATGACTGGTAGCGCCGTGGGGGAGGGAAAGATGGGGGTTCTGTCGCTGGCTTTGGGAAAGAGGAGGCTTGGTGGTGATGGCGGGAATTGTGACATGGCGAGAGCGTTACTAAAGATGAGGTAAAGGGAGTAAGGGTCGAGGGAATCAAAAGAGAAAGGGAGGAAAAGATTAGAGAAGTGTATGAAGGTTAGAATATACACAGGATTCTTATTACTTGTCTCGTAGCTGAAGTTCATCGTTCGGTACCATCTAAACACAAGAATATACACCAGTGCCATCATACTACATACCAGAGTAACCATACCACAGACCAGAACCACCATACCACAGACCAGAGTCACCATACCAAACACCAGTCATCATACCACAGACTAGAGCCACCACACCACAGACCAGAGTCACTATACCATAGACCAGAGCCACCATACCATAGACCAGAGCCACCACACCACAGACCAGAGTCACCACACCCCAGACCAGAGTCACTATACCACAGACCAGAGCCACCATACCACACACCAGAGCCACCACACCACAGACCAGAGCCACCATACCACACACCAGAGCTACCACACCCCAGACCAGAGTCACTATACCACAGACCAGAGCCACCATACCACAGACCAGAGCCACCACACCACAGACCAGAGCCACCACACCCCAGACCAGAGTCACTATACCACAGACCAGAGCCACCATACCACACACCAGAGCCACCATACCACACACCAGAGCCTCCACACCACAGACCAGAGCCACCATACCATAGACCAGAGCCACCACACCACAGACGAGTTGCTGAGGACGTAATGTGATGCTTGTGCTGAGAGAGTGATAACCAGGAGTCGAGGATATATATACAATCCCGCCTGCTGTGTGGCATCTGGTCTTATTACTTTAATGATGGCGTCGGGATCAATACTCAGTTTCCGTACAAAGATAGATAGTTAAGTAGATAATTATGCAGATTAGTGTATGTATATATACATATATATATATATATATATATATATATATATATATATATATATATATATAGAGAGAGAGAGAGAGAGAGAGAGAGAGAGAGAGAGAGAGAGAGAGAGAGAGAGAGAGAGAGAGATAAGATAGATGAATAAAATGTGAACTGTACTGATTTAGATACTTGGCTCCATCGAGTTACATGGTCTCCATCACGTTAATCCATCTTGTTGTCTACTTTTCATCTCGTTACTTGGTCACCATTCTGTTACCTGATCTTCACTTTGTTACTTGTAACTCCACCATGTTACTTGCCTTCCATCTTGGTACTCGATGTTCATCGTGTAACTGGACTCCGTCTAGTTACTTGGCTTCCATCTTGTTGCTCGTATCTCCATCTTGTTTCTTGGTCTCCATCCTGTTACGTGGCTCCATCCTGCTGGAAGCGAGAGACGTGTCCGCCTTTCTCACCAAGACAGGGGATATGGGACACGCTGCCATCACAGGAGTGAGAAATACGTCTTGCTCAAAAGCGGCGGGAGGCATGTGGGGACGGTGCCACAGAAGAGAGAGAGAGAGAGAGAGAGAGAGAGAGAGAGAGAGAGAGAGAGAGAGAGAGAGAGAGAGAGAGGTTCTCTGTGGCAGTAGCAGGAGAGACATTTTCGACACCTTTGTTTGTTCTCTGCTGCTGCTGCTGCTGCGCGGACCAACCACTGGCTTTATTAAAATGTAGATGACCTCTCCCTCTCTCTCTCTCTCTCTCTCTCTCTCTCTCTCTCTCTCTCTCTCTCTCTCTCTCTCTCTTTCTCTCTCCCTCTCTCTCGGTTCGTTGATGGCTACGCAGTGGAGGCAGCATTTCAGTGGCTGCTAAGTTTCATTCATAAGGCCTAGATTTCTGTCTTTTGTCTCTTCCTCCACCACACGTGGGCTACTGTCATTCAGTCCACTGACAGTCTCTCCATCCCACACATAACCCTTGACAACACGTAACTCACACGTCTCGATCTTCCTAACTATATTTTCCGTCACCGAGATCTTTTACTCCAAATAAAGTCATTGACAAAGAGACAAGAGTATTCCTCCAAACCGGTACTAGTTAAACACAATTAACACACCTGGAACTGTTCAACGAGTTTTGTACAGAAGCCAGATGTCTCCTGCTTATCGCACAGACGAACGTATCCTGAAGGAGATGATAGATAGGAACATTACCAGCAACGTCCCTGAAGATCGTCTCAGCATCATCGATTAACTTCAAGAACTGGGGAACTGGTGACCACAACACCCTCACATAGAGCAGTAACTCACTACAGTTTACCAATGTAGTCTACAAGTACTCCTGCTCTGATGAAGGTTGGAATCTTCAAAACAACGTGAACTACATCTGTATTACTACATCATCCAGTCGACGTCTAACAC
This sequence comes from Panulirus ornatus, assembly GCF_036320965.1. Classification (NCBI taxonomy): domain Eukaryota; kingdom Metazoa; phylum Arthropoda; class Malacostraca; order Decapoda; family Palinuridae; genus Panulirus; species Panulirus ornatus. Next base: position 25,432,846 of record NC_092224.1, on the reverse strand, counting down.
TTCATCTTGAAAGCGGAGGCACTAAACTACATGTGCAACGGTAACAAAATATGAATCTGAGTCGTCAGCAATCTTACTGAAAACAAGTGAAACACTGTCATGACCCTACAAAACTACAGATAACAGAACCCACATTCATAACCGGGCTTCCCCAACCGATGACCTAACGAGTTCGACCCCTACCGACCACACCATCACGCATGAACTCCGAAGGAACAAGGTCCACCGATCAACATGTCATCTACGTCACCGATCTCACCTGTAACACCTCAAGATGGGATTCATTCCCAGTTGGTTCTTTGTATTGTGTTGTCTCATTTACGGTCAGTTTGACTGAAAATGGGCAGTGTTCTTGTGCTCGAAGTGTCTCATATATCTAAAGAATAAAGTGTAATTCACGCTTCATCTCATGAAGCAAAACGTGTGTGAAAAAAACGAAAAAACAACAGAAAGCTAGCGAATGCTAAATATGCAGTGATTTTTCACAAGCTATATATATATATATATATATATATATATATATATATATATATATATATATATATATACGAGTGTAGCGAAGCCTTGGAGCTGGATCTCTGAGAATGGGGTCCTGGGTAAGAGAGAGGTGAGGTAATAAGAGTGCGGTTGAGAGAGTTGAAGAGGGTGTGTTGAAAGGTGTGGATGTATGGAGAGGATGAGTGAGGAGAGGTTGAAATAGAGGGTATACATTTCAGAAGTGGAGTCAGAGAGATGAAGGAGACCAAACTGGAGTTGGAAGGATGGAGTGGAAAGGGTTTTGAGTGCTCGGAGTCCGAAAATGCAGGAGGGAGTAAGGTGCGCACGGGGTAGAAGTAAATTGGAGTGTTGTGACATATAAGGGGCAAAGTGCTGTTAGTAGACTGAACCAGAGCAAATGAAGTGGTCAGGAGAACCCACGGAAAGATCTACTGAGCTGGTTGTGGAAAAGGGGATGTGGTTTTGGTGCATTATACCTGACGGCTTGAGAATGGATGTGA